>NW_026571299.1:19280502-19418571 GCF_026225935.1 Boleophthalmus pectinirostris | reverse complement strand
AAAAGTGGCCTGTCACCTCTGGTTTTGGCGTCTCCATGTTGGCCGAGCGATAACGGTGAGATGAAGGCTGCATCCACACAGCGTCTATAATAAACTCACCAAATGAACACGGGGATAAAGGTGGACTCAATGTGACTTTGTAAAGTAATGGTGCGCGTCGCATGTTTGGACATCTGCTCCCGTTTGTTTATGTGTGACAATATGCTCGTGTGCCCATTTTCGTTTTCATTCAGCTAAGAAAAGAAAGTGGATTGCTTTCTCCGTAAGCGTAAACAGTGGCTTAGCGCATCTTAGCACTGCTACAGGATTTGCATAAGATGAATATATATACGAGACTCCACAGTAGCTAATTGTAAACATTCTGCAGTTTGTTGTTTAAACTGTGGTTTTGCTGTTCATGCGCTTGTGATTTTCATTTAGTTTAACAGAGTGTACTTTGTCCCAGTTGAAGTTGAAGTACTATAAAGTCTTCCTCAATACATCTCCATAGAATTATAAGGTCCTATCTGGTGTTTTGTTTTTTTGTTTTTCAGAAAATAAGTTATTCCTATATTCTTGTTTCTTTTGTACACATTTATTAAGATTTTTTTTATTCCATTTCATTGTGCTCTGTGAGTGATGATCAAAGTGTTAAACCTCAAGCTCCCAGAACTACCCAAAATGCAGGTAGAACCTTATAACTGTAAGGGGCTAGATACCTGGTGAGAGCATTTTGAGTGTTGATTACAAAATTATCCAGGCTGGCGCCATCTCATGCCTCAATTTCATTTCTCTCCAGCAACTAGATCAGGAATACACTAGACAGTTTGTAAGAACCCCAGAAGTTGAAGACCACAGACTGGCCAATCAGCAAAGAGCTGTGAAGCCATGACATCAAACTCAAGCACCTGTTTGGGTCCATTTTGTGGAACAGTGCAACAGTAAACAAAGCGGTTGAGATGGATGTAGATGAAGACATACATTCAGTGTTGTCAAATGATTCCCTAGATCGAGGATTTAAAGCTGGAACAAAAAGAATGTTTTGGTGAATTTTATTTAATTTTATGAATTTTTAGCTTAATATACCAGTTCACCCCGTTAGCGGTGCATTACATACGTCATGAACAAACAGCAGCAATTGGTTAAATAAAAAAGTACCCGCCTACCGTCAAGCGAACAAATCCTAATGTTGTAAGGTCAGACGGTTTCCACGAATCAGGCTAAATAAGTCTAGCTAAGATGGAAAAAAACATTATCACACAATGATGTCTCTAGGTGAGCCAACATTTTCAGCTCTCAAGCCAGGAGCAGCCTGTAAATATTACGATAGTAAATGTTGTTCAAATTAAATGGACCTTTAAAGTGCAGAATATATTGTAAGTTTATTGATTGCACAATGGTTGATGAGACTAGGGGGCAAAAGTAGTAAGAATGACCTTTTATGTATTGTTTTTTTGCTTTTGTTTTGTTTTTTATTCTGGAGATAATGTTAAAGGTGCACTGCGTCACTTTTTGGTTGGGGTCTGTCACCTGCTTGTTTCTAGGGATATGTCATTGTTCTGCCTGGAATGTTCCATAGTGTGACATTAAACAGCTCTACTTTATATTTATTCAATTACAGGTGGTTTTATAGCTCAAAACTACCTAGAAAAATAAACATTCTGACTGTGAGTGGGGTTGCCTTTCCACTGATCTGACCTGTAACTTCGTCTGGTTTTGTCTCCATGAAGATAGAAAGGTTTAATACCATGTTGTGAAACACTCCAGACAAAGCAATAACATCTCAATGGAGAAAAGCATTTGATGGACCCTCCACTAGAAACATTGCGCAATGCACCTTTAATACGAATGCCAATTTTCACAGTACTATAAGATTATAATGTATCTGTAATGTAAATCATAATTTCCCACCAGCGGTTCTCTGAGCAGATTGTATAAGGGGCAGGAGGGGAGCACTTTTCCTGAATGAACACATTACCTACATCTACAGGAGATTTCAAACACTTCCACTTGTAAAACCCCCCATTACCCGGGTCAATAGGGGCCAATAGAGCTCGAATAAATCCTTGGACCTGTGCCGGGGCCCCACACATGGCTGTCCGTCTGTCTGATTGCCTGTTAGCAGTCCACTAGTGCCCTTTGTGGCTCCAACCATTTCCCTGCCACGTCAGATATGGGTATACTAATGAATACGCGATGACAGTACTTACAGAAGCAGTCTCGCCCGTGTAGATGTATCCACGGGTTACTTTGATGTGACAGAGAAAAGGAAACTGTGGAAACAAACGGGTCAGAAACTCATCTTCAGGCTCAGATTAAAAAGTCCTGCTTCACAGCGGCGCAGTCTTATTGAGCTGGGATGGCGGGGGTCTTCATGCAAATGGTGCTGTGATTGGGCATGAGGGAGGGTTATGTATGTGTGTGTGTCCGTCCATCGTGTGGTGTGGTCGTCTGTCCAATTACCTCAGTGGAGATGAATGAGAGGCAGTGGGCTAAGGAACTGTCTCTCACTCATTATGATTCAAAGCTTTCCTTATCTGAAGTCGATGAATGGACTAGAGTTTCTTCTACGTTGCTTTTCAGGAGTGTAATACTGGCTGCATGACTTGCTTATCCCCCAAATATTCACTACAAACAGTTAATGAGCTCAACATTTAAAGTTTCCTTCGCTGAAAATACAGCTGCTTATCACAAGATCAAGTCAGCGTTTGGTGAGAAATTATTATTTTTTGGTCAAAATTGTTAGAAATTGTTTTTTTTTTGGCATCTTATATCTGTTATTTATTTATTTATTTTTGCAGTCGTTTTGTGTTTTCTTATATCCAATCTTCATGCTTTGATGCAACGTTTCTCCTAAGCTATGCCTGGAACCAAAGCCAGACTCCTCTCAGGGGCACTACCAGTAGATATCGCCTGGTTTGGAATGTCAAAAAAACCAGTGGACATATTTTCAGACTGATCCACTCCAAAGTTAGCCAGGCTGGCACCACCTAGTGCCTCCACTCAATTTCATTTCTCTCCAGCGACTAGGTCAAGAATCAGAATACACTAGAGCCATATATTCTGTGTTGGCAACGATTCGATCGAGGATTTAAAGCTGGAACAAAGAGAATGTTTGGTGAATTTTATCAAGGGGAAAGACGTTATTGCTCTTCTTCCTACGGGATTTGGGAAAGCTTAATATATACCAGTTAACCCCCGTTAGTGGCACATCACATACGTCACGACCAAATAGCAGTGATTGGTTAAATGAAAAAAGTACCTGCCTACCGGACCCTAACTCTAACCCTAACCGGCGAATTCTAATGCTGCGAGGTCAAACGGTTTGTACGAAGTGAAACCGGCTGATGAATCAGGCTACTCTAAAGTAAACAAATGGAAACATCTATTGTTTTTGTGACAACACACCTGGCCTTTCGGTGATGTATTCAGAACCATATAATTACATTAATTAGATTTTTGAATTGCTGTTTTGTTATGCTAGATATGCTTTTCAAATGTATTCAGTTAAAAAATGGTTGGCTCCCCCATTTAATTCTCAAAAGTAATTTTAATGCACAATCTTACAAAGTCTGTTTTGCTTTTACGGTTACATATTTTAAGTTAAAATCCAAATCACAGATACTTTCCGATCACACATCAAAATGAGCCCATCCTGCCTAGCGCCTTCATGCATTCCCTCCCTCTCTGCTCAAAGCGGTGAAGCAGCAGTTTTGCTCGGTGGAACAGCTGTCAGTGCGCCGTCACAGTGCGGGCTCAAAGTGGTGGCAGTGGTCTGGGACATCCCTCCTGTCTCCCTCCACCTGGATTCTGCGCCCTTCAAAGCTCCTCTCCAAGGACACCCACAAGAAGTCGATCTGTGCTGGGCTATGGTCGGCAGGCAGGTGTCCCCAAGCACCAGCACGGCAGCTGCTCTGGGCCCCACGTGTGTGTGTGTGTGTGTGTGTGTGTAGAGTGAGTGAAAGTCTCGGGGGTTAGGTGAAGGATTAGGAAAAAGGAAAAAGACACCTCACTCTGAAATAAAATAAAAATTTACAAATAAATAATGTTTAATAATTTACACAGGGTCAGCAGATCACTCCTGTCCTTTTATCACTCCACTGGCTTCCAGTTTCTTTTAGAATTGACTTAAAAAGTGTGTTCAATTTTTAAAGCTCTTAATGGTCTTCCCTGTCCCTATTTGACTAAACTCCTGTCTGTTCAGAACTCAAATTGGGCCTTAAGGTCAAACCAACTGAAGTCCAAAAAATCCAGGCTTGAAATATATCCTTTAAAGCTGGCTTTAACATCGGGTAATGCAGGAACTCTTTGCACAATTAGTTTGAATTCACAGTTGATTTTATTGGAAAGCACTTGAGTTTTGCAAAGGGCTCTACAAATAAAAAACTGATTGAGTGACTGATTGGTTGGTTGGTTGATTGTTTGGTAAAGTTTTAGGACCATTTCTGCCATCACTTGTTAAATAAAATGCTCCGTCAAGGTGAAATAAACACTATAAATAGATAAATAGAGGTGGCTGAAGGTGTCTGGATCAACTTGTCACTGTACATGTACAATATAGTGGTTTAAGAACAAGAACAACAAGAACTGCTTCTCATGTAACTTCTGGTCTTCAAATCTTTAAATTTTGTGAACATAAAGTTTTGTCACTTGTGAACTTAGTCACACTGGGAAGAATAACCAAAACCTTTACTACAGTATACAGCTACATTACTTCAAACAAAATATTACTCATTTAAGGATGAAATAAAGAGGAGTAAATGTTTAGTGTTGTAAAACTACTACAAGTACAATTTTAAAGTCCATTCATCCATTTTCTACTGCTTATCTAGGGCCGGGTCTCGGGGGCAGTAGTCCAAGTCTAATTTTAAAGTCTCAAGTTTATTCAAGTAAATTCATATAATTCAGTATTACCTACCTTGGACACTTTAATTAAAAATAATGTTTCTTTTTATTTCATAGTAGAAGAATATTTGTGGAATACTTTGTGCAAATCTTTATAGCTATTAACAAAAGTTTACCACTACAGCAACTGAAAGCGGATCATGCAGTGCAAAAAATCTCCAAATATGTTAAATTTTACTTTCAGGCCACGGGTTGCAGATTAGTTTTGTTATGATAGCTCTGTAGCCTATCAATTATAGCCCAGATGCCCTTCCTTACGCAATCCAAACTTATGATTGCGCCTGTAGCTTGATTATTTCATCAAATGCAAAACACATTTATAAATCTCAGCAATTTCTTCAACACAACTAACCAACAAAATGAAATCGAGTCAGGGGGAAGGAAAGAGAGTGAAAATGTAGCTCTCCTCTCCTCCCCCCGTCATCTTCCTCTCCTCACCTCACAGCAGTCTATGACATTTCATCAAATATTTATAAAAACACAATATTGGAGCATGCAGCGTAATTAGAGGATGCTTTAATGTGGGCCTGTTCCTCCCGGCTTCAGTTTCAGCCTCGTCCTTTCCGGGGGCTTCAAGGCTTCATCTGGTCTTCAATGAACTGCCCGCTGTGTGATGTCATGTACTGCTATGAACACATGTTTGATTGGTGTAACCCTATTTACCCCACTGCTGGAGACTAGGCAGGCAGCAGCTGTACCACAATGTGCTGAGCTGACATCATTTAAAGCTGCTGTAAGAGAATTTAAGTAATTTATTCTCCATGTACATTTTAATGGCACAGTTTAACATGCTATAACAAAAGCTGTATACCATGATCTTCCCTTGGCATACCATTGGCATACCATTGTGGCATATTGTTGTCTAACTGGTGTCTACTGGCCTCACCACACTCGCTTTATAAACCTCCTCCTTTGGAAGCACAATCAAGGAGTTTGAACACTCAAAGACCATACTATGTTCACTTTTGAAATCACACAATGTTGATGTTTCAAGTCCCCCGGGCCCGTATTATTGATGGTAAATAAACTTCTCCTGTGTAAGACATCCAGTTTGTCTCCTGCCTTTTACTTCCACCCTTTTTTGGACAAGCTGACACTATATTATGCAAATTTGACTCTAATGAGCTTTAAGCCATTTTAGAATGTTGTTACCTCCACAAAAACATACTTGAAGTTGTGTTTTGTTTTTTCATTCAGACATGTTTGAGTAGCCATTTATTTTTTGTTTTCTACATTTCCTGAGCTCAAAATGCTCTGTTCCACGTTGTGGCCCAGTCTTCAAATGATTTTACTGAAGGTGTATGGCGTAAACACACTTCTTGTATCACATGGCATCACAAGGTGCAACAGAGTGTTTTGTGTTTGAGAGAAAAGTCAGCCAAAATATGAGGGATTTGTGTGTTAACAGTGTGTGAATGAAACAAAACACAACTCCAGGTATTTTTTGGTGAAGAAACCATTATAGATTTAAAAAATAATAATAAAATAAAAATTAAAAAAAATTGCATCAAGCAGACCGTTTAAAAATGTGAAAAAACAGAGCTAGTTAATTTTAAAAGGTTTGCCGTGGTCTAAAGTTATTTCTCAAAGGTAAAGCTAAAAACAACTAGCATGCAAACACGTACTTCATAATGATCAGACATGAAAACGTTTTGTAATAGACGCAGACAGCATCCAGCAGACTTATCGTTTATATACTGTATATTACTGAAATCCATGGGAAAAGGAGCCTTGCTTGCATTCCCTCTGAACAGTTTATAGAAGAAAAATGGCTGTGCGCGTTATTATATTTCCAGGTTATTAATTACTTTCCAATTACTTAAACAAATATGCTACATTGAGTGCCTAATTTCCCCACTAAACTACAGCAGATGGAATGGCTGAGCTTGCAGAGTTGTTGTGAGGAGGAGAAGGCACGTACGCGCTCCAAAGTGTGACCGTGAAGCGCGGGTGACCACTGTCTTAGCTTTAGCACATTAGCTGAGCGTTGAACCTCGCCAAAAGGCCAGTTCGACCTGTGTGTTCCCCACAGCTCGGTGGAGGAG
This sequence comes from Boleophthalmus pectinirostris, assembly GCF_026225935.1. Classification (NCBI taxonomy): domain Eukaryota; kingdom Metazoa; phylum Chordata; class Actinopteri; order Gobiiformes; family Gobiidae; genus Boleophthalmus; species Boleophthalmus pectinirostris. The sequence continues at coordinate 19,411,642 of NW_026571299.1, read as the reverse complement.
CAGCTGGTAGTTAGTATTCATGCATTCTTAAGTGGGAGCAGTATAACGCGCGGCTATGACAAAGTGGGATAATGCCGAGGTATTACAGGGGTGTTTGCTGCAGAGGGACTGTTTGGCCCACCAGCAGACAACAACTTTACTTTACACACTACTTCTTAGACTTAGACAAACTTTATTGAGCCACAGGGGAAATTAATTGGACACAGTAGCTCACGTGTCACATTAAAACAACAAAGGGAAAATAAAATAAATAAAAGGGAAATAAATTCTAAATAAGTATAGCAAAGATAGCAAGTGAGTGGCATAATTAATTAATTAAATGTGTATGTACAAGTTAAAGTATCTCAGCTATAAACAAAAGGTTGTGAGGAGAAACATTGCAAAGATGACCTGATGACCTGGCCTGATTTATTACCTGGTTTCACTTCATAGAAACTGTCTGACCTCGCAGCATTAGGACTCATTCACTCGACGGTAGGCGGGTACTTTTTTTCATTTAACAAATCGTTGCTATTTGGTCATGACGTATGTAATGCGCCTCTAACCGGGACTAACTGGTATATTAAGCTTTTTCCAACTCCCGTACGAAGAAGGGCAATAACATCTTTCCCCTTGATAAAATTCACCAAACATTCTCTTTACTTTCTTTTTAGATAGGGTGGCAGTCGCTCAGTTGGTAGAGTGCTCATCCTCTGATCAGAATCGTCACATTTCTATATAGCGCTTTTCCTCCTTCAAGGCACTCAAAGCGCTTTACATCAAGGAACCACCCACCCATTCACACACACATTCACACACACATTCACACACCAGTGTACGCAGGCACTAGGGTAGAGATGGGTTAACTGTCTTGGCCAAGAACACAACAACAGCGTCTATCTGTGGGAGCTGGAATCGCACTACCAATGTACCAACTACCACAGATGAATTCTATCACCTTGGACAAGACACTCCCCCTTGCCTCCAGTGTCAACGTACAAAGGTGTTTGAATGTGTTTGTGAATGGGTGAGCGGTTCCTTGATGTAAAGGTAGAAAAGCTCTATATAAATCTGACTATTTATCATTTACAGAGAATAGTGTTGCATTTGACTCACCATCAGTGCTGTTCTAGTAGGACCACGTTTTTGAGCCAGTATCTTGACCAAGAAACAAAGAAGGACATTGGCCCAAAGTGAACCCTTTAATGCCGAATGTCACAAATATGCAACAAATCATTTGGATCATAGTGGCTGCATTCCCCCAGTGCCGGTTAGCGCATATGCAGGACCTTCCTAGGAACCTTTGGCAAGTTTCTAGTTGTCTCAAATTTGCAACATATACAAATTTCTATTTATTTATTTATTTGTTTTGCTATAGACAAATTCATAATATCAACTTTCCCATCTACTTAAAGGCAAAAACACACACACAAAACATTTTTAATATGAATCTATATATGTGAATTTTCAGATTTGTTGTTGTTGTTGTTCTCTTTAAATTGATGCCAATAAAATAATAGTATGAGCAATAAATAAATTCAGATGTTAAGGGGTTAAAAGTGCACTGTTCAACTTTTCTGGTGGAGTGTCTGTGAACTACTTGTCTCCATGGAGATGTTATTGCTTTGCCTAGAATGACATTAAACATATAATTTTAGCATTTATTCATTACATGTGTTTCTATTGCTTACCTGCACACCAAATTAAATTTTAAAGTTTAGTCCTTTTACTGGTTCCAATGACAAAAAATGTAGAACAGAAGAAAAAAAAAAGATCAGCACCACAGTTGTTTGAAGTGGCTAATTTTACCGTACGACATTTGTTCTTTTCTACTTATATACCACCTTGTGAAAACCAGATTTGCACTTCCAGCTCTCTCGCACTTGAAAGCTGTACAAAGTATATGTCCTCTCATTTTTGGTGACGTCAGTAAAACAGGAGTCACAGCCACCAACACATTGGCTTCTAAAATAAGTAAGTCCAGCTGTTTTAGTGTTATTCTTTCACTGAAATAGGTGAATGGTTCCGTGATGTGAAACACTTACTCCAAAAGGAAATAAAATCACGATAAATTTCACCGTTTGAGATTTAAATAGATGTTGAAACCGAGTCATCAATTACCAAGATGACACTTTTGATTTACTGAGCAGACTAAGGACTAATATTGACACTATTCATTCTTGGCATCCATCCTTCCACACTGTTAGGGTACACAAACACGCTCACACTCACAGGCGCACGGTAAACCAGAAGCCAAACTCCTCCGTCACATCTGAAGCCTAAAGGGAAATCTCGCCCTAATTAAGATGCATGAATAATTCAACCAGCGCGGTGCTAATTAGTATGCCATCAGTGGTCCTGCGATGATAGCCTGTCGAGGTGAGGTACAGGCACTGAGTGTGTGTGGGGTAAGGGGCTACTGTGGAGGAATGCAAGAAGGTGTGGCCCGCGTGTATCAAAAAATGTCGGCAGAATTAATATGCAACTACATCTATTGTATTTTGAAATGTGAAACAATAATAAAAACCTATGGAAAAAACATATATCTACTGGTATTTTTCAAAAGCTTTTCAAAAATCTACACATTTTGAATAAAAAGAAAAAATGTGAGTAGTCAGTAGGAGCAGCAGTCAGTGGTTGTAGTGTAATTAAGTCAGTAGCTGGAGTACAATAAAAAAAATTAATAAATAAAAAAAATTCAAGTAAAACATAATTGTCTTGCTTCCCTCATTTCTTCATGGAGATGTAATTAGTCTGAATGTTCCACATTATGGCATTACATTTTGGCATTATCCATCTCCATAGAGACAAGCAGGTGACCCCACCAGGGCAGAGTCTTGCACTGGTCCATTTTTTGGAGACCCGCACCCGCCAGCACCCGAGCAGTACAGCACCACACCCGCCCGTTAACCCATGATCATGTCAAAGTTAAATCTGCACCCACCCAGATCTGTTAATATTCCACCGGTTTCCCGCTCGTGCCCGTGATAAATCGGAGTCAGCTCATTGGTCCAACAGCTTATTAATTCGACAGCCCAAAAGTCCAGGACTACATCAGGACTAAACCAGGACTGAACCTACGCTGTGTCATTATTGGGTTATAAATATACACATAACGCAACCGTAGTCGATTGTCAGGACTACACCAGTACTGGACCAGGTCTAAACCAGGTCTAAACCAGGACTAAACCAGGACTAAACCAGGTCTAAAACAGGTCTAAACCAGGACTATACCAGGACTGAATCAGGACTAAACCAGGTCTAAACCAGGACTGAACCAGGACTAAACCAGGTCTAAACCAGGACTGAACCAGGACTAAACCAGGTCTAAACCAGGACTGAACCAGGACTAAACCAGGTCTAAACCAGGACTAAACCAGGACTAAACCAGGACTAAACCAGTGTCATTAGCATAAATATATACTCGCCGCAACCACCGAGCCGATCGCCAGGACTACACCAGGACTGGACCAGGACTAAACCAGGTCTAAACCAGGACTACACCAGGACTGGACCAGGACTAAACCAGGTCTAAACCAGGAGTGTAGCCGTCGAGCCATTCACCTCCACTGATGGATTTTATGTAATAAATAAACTAAAGTCACTCTCTCATTCGGGTCAGCATTCGTTCCGGGAAAAGACCAGGAAATGGCATTTGTTTCCAGGGCAACGGACATCCTAGATGGATGCCCGTCAAATATTTTTCTCCCTTTTGTCATTCATTTGATTCGCCTGACCCGCCCATATGTAATCATTACCTGCCTGCATACCCACTCGTAAAATTCCAGAACGTTAAAAGCTGCCTGTTTCAGGTGGGTACCCGACCCGGTTCAGGAGTCTGCACCAGGGCTATCAGTCAGATTTGTGGACCTTCTTTTCTCAGTAATTTTGAGCAATAAAAACACCCAAGCAATAACATCTCCATGGAGACCAAAATGTGGTTGACCCTACACCAGAAAAGTTACATAGTGAAGCTTTATCTTTTCATTGACACATCTTGTATTTCATGTTAAGCTACACTGCACTGCCTTAAGTGTTTTTTGCAAACATCTTTACCCTACTGGTGGGATAACATTCATAGCGTCTCTGCCTCTTTAATGCATGATTTAACAGTGTTACGGCCCTTGGATATTGCCTGTGCCTCGGAGGAGCTGTTAATGCTAGTAAAAGCAATAAAGAGGTGTTCACATGGAAATGAAGAGGGGATAAATCAGTAGGGTTAACACGGGCTCGGCTCCACATGACAGTCTCCTAAATGAAACCTCTCACATATTTACAGCAGGATTATTGTACGTGTATTAAATATGCAAAAGTCATTTAAAGTAATATCTCTTTATTTCATTTGGCTCACAGTGGTCAATGATTAATGTTACAAATTGCAATAACAAAGAGATATGGAAGTGTAAATGTGATTACAGACAAATTATTATATAATATAGCACCGCCACTTCAAATTACTTTCTTGTGTACTAGTACATAAACAGTGGGCTACTCATGGGCATTAAATTTAGAAGACCCATCGCAAAACTTTGTAAATTTGGGATTTATTGGAAAAATAATGAATTGGCTTTTCCTATTTTAAAAGAAGAGAACTAATCCTTAAAGGTTTATGCAAAATTGACTCTTGTGAGCTTTAGGCCATGCTGTTACCTCATCAAAACAGAGCTGGAGTTGTGTTTTATTTCATTCACACATTTATTATCAGCCTGTCTACATCGAAATCCTCTGTTCTACCTAGTTTTCCATTTTATCATTATTATCATTTTTTACTTTTTGTTCAGTATAGATTCAGCCAATTTTAGGGCTGACGTCATCCAAACAATTTTAGTGAAGGTGTATGGAGTTTATAAACACGGTGGAGCACTTCCTGCATCACCAAATGACATCACGAGGTGGAAGAGAGTGTTTGAGAGAAGAGCTCAGCCTAAATATGCAGGATTTCTATATTAAACGATAGAAATGAATGAAACAAAACACAACTCCAGGTATGTTTTTGATTAGGAAACAACATTATAACATAGATCAGAAAATAGCGTCATATAGGCCCTTTAATTTGTAATTACAATGTTGCAACGCAAAGTTCAAGAACAAGAGTAAAACAACAAACAAACAGGAGCCTTATCCATCCACAACAACAGTATACTGCACTGAAGGCAAGCACTGCAAGTTAAAGAAACATTATTTGGTAAGTAAAAGCCCTCCAAAAAAACAAACAAACCAAAAAAAAAAAAACATGTCTAAAAGTGTAGTTGCTGCAGTAGTCGTATGTTTTTGTCCTTCCTGGTCTATACCCAGCCCTTGTCTGTGGAGCATTCCCAGCTGACACAGACAGTCTCCAGTCTGAGCGCTCAGTCCCAGAGGCTCTGCAGGATCCATGGCGTCTCTTCTGCCTTTAACCTTGGCTCTGGGGCTAAACTCAGTGGGAATGTTCTGAAAGGCCATAAGCAGATATCAGCACTGGCTTTTCATATAGTGCTGCTGTCCTGAGGGAGCACCGCCACAACACATGCCTATTGATCCACTGTCACACACACACACACACACACACACATACACACATACACACACCTATGTCCCCTAGATGCACAGAAACCCAACATGTGCGTCAGCTGGCCCACAAACAGCTCTCCGAAGCGCTCGCAGATCCCATGATGTGGTATATGGAGTGTATTGATGCGTTACTGTGCATCCTGTGGGTTTTGCCTGATGTTGCTGTTTGTTGTTGTCATCGGTTTTCAGTTATTTTTAGCTGTGACATGCTCCAAACATGTAGTATCAACATTAAAGTGTACATATGAGAGTCTTGGTTTCCAGGAAAGTCGTCGTCGTGGTGACCTTATGTGGTGTAGAGTCAACACACCAGGTCAAATATGTGAAACTTAAGTCAAAGTTTACAACACACGATGCAGGGATTGTTTATTTTATTTGTTTATTCATTTCTATTTCATATAATTTATAGAAATACTAATACAAATATTTATTACTTTTTTTTAATCACTATTATCTTAAAGGAGCATTGTGTAACTTTTTGGTTGGGGGTCCATCACCTGCTTGTTTCTATGGATATGTCTTTGCTATGCCTAGAATGTTCCACTGTATGACATTAAACAGGCTTCCTACCGGTGGAGGACCAGACACGTCAAAGCAACATCACATGACCACTCTGAGGAAGACCGCTAGTGAGCAGTCGTGATGTGACATGTGAGTCTGGTCACTGGTAAATCTCTCTAAATTTAAATGGCTGTGATTGACTGGTGGATTAGAAAATCATGGACAGGCAAGTAGAGGTCTGCGCGGGACAGAATTTGCAGTCCTGCTCCCGCCCGCACCCACATTGTGCAGTCCCGCTCCCGCAAATAATTGTAATTTTCAATCCTACTCCCGCCCGCATCTGCGATATTTTGTCCCGCTCCCACCCACAAGTCCCACAAGATGGGGACATTCACTTTCTTAAACTCTATCAAACACGGAGAAGCGGGAAGGAATTGTCTAAAACAGTGCTCCCCAACTTTTTTTGCGCCACGGACGGGTTTATGTCAGACAATATTTCGCGAAACGGAGAGAGTTGGGGGGGTGGCTGCATATAGGGAAGCGCTGTGGGTGGTCTGGTGGCATGTAAGTCCTGGCTAAATCCTTTTTAGTCCTGTTTTACTCCTTGTTTTAGTCCTGTTTTAGACCTGTGTTTAGACCTGGTTTAGTTTTGGTTTAGTTCCTTGTTTAGTGCGTGAGGTACGGGGGGAAATCTGCGCAACATACGGGACGGAGATGGTCTGCGCGGCGTATGTGTCGATGTGTAGTCCTGCTCCTGACCACACCCGCAATGAGTTTTCAAATGTGTCCCACACCGCACTGCTTTGCGTCGGGTCCCACGGGTCCCTCCCAGGGCTCTACAGGAAAGTACATTTTTGGTCCATTCACGTTTGGTGCTAGACTTTAATCTCAACCAAAATATTTACAGGCATACTTTAGTGCATTCCTCATATACTGTTATTATACTGTATGTGCATTGTGCAACTTCTCTGGTGGAGAGCCTGTCACACTCTTTTCTCCATGGAGATGTTTGCCAGAATGTCTCACAATATGGCATTAAACCTTTCTAGCGTCATGGAGACCAAATCAGGACAAGTTACAGGCCAGATCTGTGGAGAGGCAACCCTGCTCACAGTCAGAAGTGAACCTCATTGGACTAACTAGGGTGATTTCACTCTTTACACTTAAAAATAAATAAATAAAACATATTATTACATTTTCCATATATGTCCCACCTCTGTAATCTACAAAAGTGGCAGCATTGGTAGACCTATATATTGTGAAAAATGTTGATGAGCATTTGAGTAAACTAATAAAATAAAATAAAATAAAATTTAATTAAATAAATACCCTATATATGAAAAATTTACAAATATCCAGGTGACATGATTCTTGGTGCTTTATGTAGTGCCCCAAATCAACAGAATATTTTGCATGTTAAGCCATACAGAAATAAAAGTCAGATTAAAATTTAAGATCCAATTAAGATTTCACAAATAATTCCCATTGCTTCTTTTTCTACTAAATATGTCTTTGCCAATTTATTCCATCACATTTGGTAAGATTTTTTTTTTTTCTATAGGCAGAATTTAAATATTGAAATAGATCTAGAGAAAGGTTCCCGGACAGAAGACTTTCCAATCTCCATTATAGACAGAATATAAAATCTGTATTCACTGTATAATATCTGTCCATTTCCACATCATAAATACTATTTTGCTTCATGTGCTGAGCTATGGGGTGGGCCTGGCCTGCAGTCACATGAGGATGCGTGTCCTGTTTGGGAGGGGGTGCAGTGGGGTAGCTCCTGGTGCAGAATCCTCCAGAGAGGGAGGGGAGGGGGAGCCACTTAATCCCTGAAGCAGCTACAGTCTCAATGGATGCACACGCCATCACAGACAAAAAGCAGAATCCATCATTTTCATTGTGAGAAATCTCTACCTTAAATATCCTGTATTACGTAAAATTGACTCTTGTGAGCTTTAAGCCATGTTTCAATGTTGTCACCTCCTCAAAAACATACCTGGAGTTGTGTTTTGTTTCATTCACACGTTTGAGTAATCTTGCATTAGTCTTTTTTAGGGATGTGACAATAACCGAAATATCGAGATATCGTATCGTCAGAAGTCTCACAATAACATCGTGGACTGTCACAATATATCGAATTACAAGTTCCTTTGCTTAAATGCATCTTTTATTGTAGCAACAGCTTATGAACATTGGGAACTACATATCCCATGATTCATTTCAGTGCAGACAACATGAAGATATATTTTTTTTTACTTAAATTCTTGGCATTATGATGGAAATAATTCACACCAAAATCTTGTTAAGGTATTTTAAAAGCAAAAAAGTGTCCCAACTTCAATTATATTAGGCTCTTCAAAGTATCGCAATAAATATCGTACTATGAGATGTATATCATGAAAATATCGTAACCATGAGATTTTGGATATCGTTACATTCCTAGTCTTTCTGTTTTCTACTTCCTCCAGATTCAGATTCAGATTGCTCAGTTCCACCTTGGGATGTCACGAAGCGGTAGTTTTCAAATTGACCGCTAGCTTTTAACCATTTCTTAGCAGAAACTGGCAATTCCAGGGCTGAAATTATCTAAATGATTCTAATGAAAGTGTATGGAGTTTAAAAACACAGTGGAGCACTTCCTGTATTGTGTTATGACATCTCAAGGTGGAACAAAGTGTTATTTGTTTGAGAGAAAAACTCAGCCTAAATATGCAGGACTTGTGTGTTAAACATGTGTGAATGAAATAAAACACAACTTAAGTACATGACAGGTTTTTGTGTTTTTCTAATTATTGCTTAGTTTGGTAAGATAGGACCTGTGGTAAATATTTATTTTTGTTGTGTGTTAATCAAGTGGCAGTTAAGTGCAAGGAAGGCCTTTTTCTGGCAGTTTAAATCTTAAATTTAACAAAATAAAGGTATTGCCACCTAGATTATTAGTCGAGTCATAATTGCTGTGTAATTCAAGGTTTTTGCCCTTGCAGTTATGAAATTACCTGGAAATAAAACTATGAACTTCACTAAATTAAAAAGAATAAATAAAACTTTAAACAAAATAGGCAGGAGCATTATTTTGACTCTCTCTTGGTGAAATGAGGAGTCTAACCTGTCATGTGCACTTAACGTAACCTACATGCACCAAACCTCTACAAAAGGATTGCCAAGTCTAAAGATCTTGAGGGAAGTGATACAAAAATAGAAGGGACACATTATGGCGTGTATTTCATGAGAGAATGACATGACATTGGGATGTGTTACGACTGCATGTGCCAAGAAGGTTTGATCTAATTTTTCTCCGTGTCAGTACTCGTCCTAGTCTGGGCTGTTCTGGTTAAGGTTGGCGCACAGTTGGCTTTGTGTAGCAGGTAGATGATGGATGAGGAGAGGAGAGGAGCACTTCTGTTTTTAATGTCCCAAGTCCGGCCTATGTGACAGTTCTCATCTGAGTCGGGCCCTCTGCCATCAGGAGTCCACAAGTCTATGATAGAACTGAGATAATACAGAAAGGACATCAACTGCACAGATAAGACTTAAAAAACATGAGCATTGTTGTGACTTGAATTCCAGATTAAACACTCTTTTGGTCATCTCGAGATAAGTATTTCACATTTTAAACTTGAAATGATGTCTACATCTGAAAACTACACTTCTGTTTCCAGTGAACACATTTGGGCATTGGAGCTCCCTCTGCTGTTGGCAACAGGAGCGAACAATTACAAAATAAACAAATGAAGCCATTGGGCAAGTGAATGCTGTGCTAATAGAGCCATGCTTTCATTGTGAACACAATTTGCATGAGTCCAGTGACAGTTTAAGAACTCAAAAACTCAGATTTCTTTACTTATGATGTAACAATTCAGAAAAACTACAAACATTTGGAAAGCATTTTTGAGTGCTCAGAGAAGACAACTTTGATTGAATAACATATCAACAACAATAACAATAATCAAGAACATATTTTATTTAATCTTCATTTTTTCTGTATATAAAAAGAAATTAAATTGGAAAACAAACAAACAAAAAAAGCCAAAAAGCATTTTTCGTTTTTGTTAGAATCTCCTTCATGTAATTACGAAATCTACCAAAACATACACCGGTAATATTTGTTACAAAAGGAATTCACCTCTGTTATTGTTTGCCTGGAATCTTCCTCAGTATTTATTCTTTTATGTAATTTTTATATATTTTTGCATTCTTAATATGAGAAGGGATGCTTCCCCCATAGATCTGACCTGTGACTTGGCCTTGTGTCGTTACCTGCTTGTGTCTATGTTGAGATAGATGTGTTTAATGCCACTGTGAAACATTCTAGACAAAGCTTTAACCTAAAGGCACAAGAAGGTGGTGTACGCTGCCTCTAACAGTCTGTGCATTTTAGTTGTAATCTTGTGTACAGTTGGAGATCTCTTTGGAATGTTGTGCGTCAGCTCTTTTAATGAATGCACTCTCAGGTGGAGTCTATCTCTCCCCCACTGAGCCCACTCCCACCTCATGCCCCACTGGCTGCACTATACAGGTGTGAATTTACAATGCGCTTCTCTGTGGCGTTCCTCACAGCGGGGTCACGCACGATGCCAGTCTCAGCAGTGGTAAAGACTGAGCCAAGCCCCCAACTGTCACCAACACAAGCTTTAACTCAGGGTCCCATTCTGTTAGACCTGGAGCTTCACAGGGGACATGATGTGGCGTGGGCCCTCTCCTCATGTCTGCACTTTTCTGTAACAGTGGACCATCTGGCACAGAGTTTTCACAGTCTCCCCCAACCGAGAACAAAACTATGGTGGGCTTGATTTGTTCGGTTGCTCAAGTGGAGTCGCATATGTTCAAATGTTGCCATGTTTTCCAGTAATGAGTCTTTGTAATCCCTCATTTGTCTAGAGGTGGGCCATTGTAGAAAAGTCTCGAAGATACTCATCTGGATAATGTGCCTCCACTCAGTTTAATTTCTCTCCAGTAACTAAGTCAGGGATCGGAATACACTAGATGGTTTGCAAGAACCCCTGAAGTTGTAGACCGGCCAATCAGTGAAGAGCTCTGAAGCCATGATATCAAACTCAAGCACCTGTCTGGGTCCCTTTGTGGTACAGCACAACAGTAAACAAAGCGGTCGAGATGGAAGTAGACGAAGTTGTACATTCTGTGTTGGTAACGATTCCCTAAATCGAGGATTTAAAGCCCGAACAAAGAGAATGTTTGGTGAATTTTATCAAGGGGAAAGTCGTTATTACCCTTCTTCGTACCGGATTTGGCGCATTACATACATCACGACCAAATAGCAGCGATTGGTTAAATTAAAAAAGTACCCGCCTACTGTCAAGTGAATGAATCCTAATTCTGCCATGAAGTGAAACCGGCTAATGAATCAGACTAGGTACTGAAGGTACTGTACTGAGAATGTTTATACTGCCCTGAGCTGTTCGTCTTCCCCAATACTGATAATGCATTTACTTTGTTTGCTCAGTTTTGTTTTTGTTTTTTTCTACCATATTGTCCTCTAATAGCCTTCCTTTAAAAAAAAATAAAAATAAAATCATTCTTTGAACATAAATGGTGGATTTAGGCTTAATATACCTTCTCTTTACAACAGTCTCTTCAAACTGTGGAAGAGATCAAATCAGGTACTTGACAGCTGTGAGGGGAGCAGAACTATAGAATAAAATGACTCAAGACTCAAGAAGTGGGTAAACAGCTGTCAGGGACGTAAATACCAGCTTCTCAGTCCAGTACCTCCAGATTGAAAATAACTTCCGGGTGACAGTCCAAACATCTTAACTCTAAATACTCTGTCCAGATAACAGATGTCCTAGTAAAGTCTGGGAAACTTTTTTTTTAACATTTCACCATTTGAAAACACTGAATATTTGATTCTGAATTGTTAATTGCTAGGGTAACAGTGCAAATTCTTCATCAACCAGTGGATGGGGATAATGTCAAATTGTCTTTGACCTCCATCAACCCTATAATGTGTGAAAAACATGCAAAAGCTGAGTTTTTTATATAATGGTTAAACAGTTTCTGAATGTATATGTTATGGATTAGAAGCAAAACAATCACATTTAAAGCCTGGAATGTTCCACAGTATGACATTAAACAGTTTTACCTTACATTTATTAAATTACAGGTGGATTTATAGCTCAAAAACCAACAGTTGCACAATACACCTTTAAGAAAGACAGGAAACAACAAAATTGGTAAAGTCTTAAACCATAATCATGATCCTTTATCCTTATACCTTGCCCATCAGAGTCCAGTCAAATATTCCATTACGTTACCTTCTATATCTGTCGCCAGTACCCAGGGGCCTCACTAGCACCATGGAGAGGGCATGTTTCTACATCGGTCTGCGGTGAGGGGAGACATATTGGAAATCAAATCCGGAGAAAGAGGGTGGTCCGAGGGCATGTCCCAAGTCTCAGAACAGGCTCCAGTCTGGTCAGGATGAAACTGTGCGAGCTGGCCACACACAGAGAGAACAATGTTTAATAATAAAGATACGCATGAAGAAAATGTAAAACTAATCTTAGAAGAATACATTAAGACCACCTGTAATATGTTTTTGCATGTTGACAAATACCGGAATTAGACCGTAGAACATTTGTTTATGAGTTCATAGCCTTTTCCAGACTAAAATCTATGCAATATGAGTCTCCACCATCTGCTCGTCTCTACAGAAATGTCATTATTTTGTCTGGAATGTTCCACAGCATAGCATTCAAATGATCTGTCCAGCTCACAGTAACAATGCATGTTTTTCAAGGTATTTTTTATTTATGGACAAAATAGTGAAATAAAAGCACCAGGATCATGCAGAGCAGGTTAACATCCACAAACATTTTAAGATCAGAATGAAGGGTGACGATTTTTCAATGTAAAGTTAAATGGAAACAGAGTCGATGGAGCCAAAAGTGCCCCCATGAACACTTCTTATTGGAGTTATGTCCATGTTCATTTACAGCAGTGTTTTGTTTTTTTGTTTTGTTTTCTGGGGACCCATATATTAAAAGTCACAAATCTTCATGGCCCAAGTCAATAAACACAAAATGAAGGTGGATTTGACCATTACTGAACATTAATGAGGATATTTTATTTTATTGTTGACTGATTGTGTCTCTCTAAACAATTAGTATTACTCAAGTTTTAAACAATGAAAAAAGTAACTGAACCAGCAATAAAAGGTATCCATAAGTCAGCTATTTGGACATTAAATGTAGCCCATTTCTTTTTCTTTTGAACATTCTGTTGAACCAGCAATATTGGAACAAAATAGTCAATAAAATAATTACAAAAAGATTAGAAATTATATTAAACATGTCTTAACATTTCAACATTTCTAATGAGATAGGTGGGCCTATTTGTGGTTTCGTAGCATGTTCCAGTCTGGGGTGCAGGAGAGCGCAGCAGCAGATCAGGTGCAGCATTCAGTCTGTTTCTGTGCTTTGTCTTCATTTTTGTGAGCACAGAAAATCCAATTTCACACATATATGTAGTAGTGAAAGGAATAAGCATAGAAATACTGTCCCTACTGAGGACAGGATATTCTGAACAAATGCTTATTCAGAATGACAATAAGGTCACAGATCCATGTATACAACTGTATATTGCAGACCTTCATGCAGATCGTGACAAGGCGACCCAAAAAAATCTCTTGCAACACACGTGAGGGTCACGACGCAGTATTTGGGAAACAATGATTTTCAGTATATACACATGGGTGTCTATGGGTAGCACTACTGAGCAGATCTGGACTGTAAAAAACATAACTACCACCAAACACTGGCTACACCTCCGCAGTGCCATAGGACCAGGAGCTACTCTCCACACAGGGGGTAACAGGGCAGCGGGGGGCAGGGTGGAGCCACTGGGAGAACAAAGGTGGTGGTAGCTTGTGTTCTGTGTGTCCACAATGAGACCAGGCCTGAAGATCACACCAAGGGCACTTCTCCTGACCATTCCTGTGCCCGGGCAGTCTCTGGTGGCTCTCCCAGTGTGTGTCTGCGTGTGTGTGCATGTGTATGTGTGCACTATGTGTGTGTGAAAGAGATTATGGACACTATTTTTCTATGTGTGAAACTCACCTCCGACCGTCACCACTCGCTCCAAGGCAGCCCTTTGTCTTTGTGCCGACAGGATGAAGATGATTGAATATGCGGCTCTTATGCTTCTGCAGGGAGGGTCACAACTTATTACAGTTTTGCTGCAGTGCAAACATGAAGCAAAAAAGAAAAGAAAGTCTATGCAGAAATCAGTTACTGGTGGGATAGTCATTGATATTTATGGATCTTTGCTATAGGCCCTGTACTAGATTTTATTTTCCCATATATTTGAGTAAACTTTGTCTTGTCCACTGGTGGAAGAAGTACTTGATTGTGTTAGTTAAGGAAATACTGGAGCTACTGGAGCAAAATAAATCGTGTTGTATTAGTAAACTAAGTAAAGTATTAAAGTATCTGTTAAAAATTTACTTACAGGTCTTATAAAACATAAAATGTGGTGATTTTGATCAAGATTTGTGCAGAATTTAGTTCAACAGAAAAAATTGAAATGATTTTTCTAGCTGTTTATATATTTTTGTTTGCTAGACCTACAAACATGCTAAAAAATAAATCCCTCAGCCTTTTCAGCAGGTCTCAAACAGTAATAAAAAATACTTTGACTTTTCAGTCGAGTTAAAAATTGTAGCAGAGTAGAAAGTACAGGTACGTGCTCTCAAATGTAGTAAAGTACAAATACCTAAAATGCATACTTTACTACTTTTATTTCATTATGATCAGACATATTGCATAAGCAGCTCTTCAAGTTAAAATATGTCCATTGTGTGCTGTCTCCATCTAATTATAAAGTGTTTTATTGTTTGATGATCAGGAAGTGCACGTTAGCATGCTGGTTGTTGTTGGACTTACTGTAAGGACAAAACTCTGGTCTCTGGCAGTTGTGAAAAGCATTTATAACTCATTGCAGTGAATAATTAGGACACTCTGAATGCATGTTATGTTTCACAGTATGTCATTTAGCTTGTCTATCTTGCATTTTTTTCAATTACGGGTGTTTTCCTTGGTTAAAATTATCTTGAAAAAACATGCATTTCTACACAGATCTCACCTGTAGTATTACATGGAGGCAACACATGCTTGTCATGCTTGTCTCCATGGAGATAGATATGCTAATGCCATGGTGTGGAAGTCCAGGCAACATCTTCATTGACATGCAGGTGACTAATAACCAGGCTGGAACCACCTAGTGCCTCCGCTCAATTACAGAACCCCGGAAGTTGTAGCAAAGATCTGCAAAGCCATGACGTCAAACTCAAGTGCCTCTCTGGGTCCCTTTACAAAATAGTAAACAAAGCGGTCGAGATGGATGTAGACGAAGTCATACATTCTGTCTTGACAATGATTCCCGAGATCGAGGATTTAAAGCTGGAATAAAGAGAACGACCAAATAGCAGCGATTGGTTGAATAAAAACCTGCCTACCATCGAGCAAATGAATCCTAATGCACCGGGGTCAGAAGGTTTCCATGAAGTGAAACCATCTGATGAATCAGGCAAGGTAACTGAGCCCTCCACCAGAAAAGTTACATTATGAACCTTTATATAACTGCATACTTTGCCGTTTTCTATATACAGTATTGGTGGTTTTCAGATCCTAAAATATGATGATGTTATACTCCCAGATGGAGGTAAAAGACAGTTTTTCCTATTAATTATATTATACTTCGCCATGAAATATCCAAAAGGCAAATGCATAAATGTTAAACCTGATCATTTCTATCATTGTTTAGACTCAAGAACTCACTGTATTACAACAGAAATCTGCATTTTACCTACATTCATTTTGTTATCCCCATATGTATTACATAGTATTGACATAAGAAATGCTGATATCATTAAAAATCCAGCAATAACTCAACTCAGTTGCAACTGTTACTTGCTGCTATAGCACTCAAAATTGGTTTGTTTTTGCTCCTCCTCCTGCCATAGAAAACTTCAAATTTCTTGCAAAGTATCTAATGAAGAGCTTTGAAAATGTTTTCAATCTTCTAAACACATATGCTACACAGTATTAGTTTACAGTACAAATAAACACATCTTTTTGTTGGTACTTTTCCTCTGAATCTTGAGACGTATGGCAGGCAGCAGACCCCATATGCTCACCTCATTTCCTTTTGAGGCTGCTGATAGCATTATGTCCACAAGTGTGTTTTGAAATGTAGACTTTGGCTCGCATCCCCCCGGAGATGTGGTGCTTGCGTTGGAATGATTAGTACTTACTAGCATGCAAGCAGCTTGTGTTGTGTTGATCCGGACAGACAGGGAACATATGTGTGTATTCATAATCAACACATGGGCTGCGAGGTTGGGGCACGTGCCAAGCTACGGATTTCTCTTTGTTTTCGCTAAGGCAGGGGAAATAAGGTGCGCCATGACAGCACGTCCAAATTACACTGACAAAACTACAGCTCAAACATGCTCGAATGTGTAATCCAAGATGTAGTAAAATGCGAGTTCATGGCTGCCTCTCAGATAAACACAATCTGATCTGCACCATGCGAGCAGATGGGATTATCCATTGAGCGTTTACAGGCGCTCACGTTGCCAAAGCTGTAACCAAAACAAAACGGTGACAAGCTCAAATTGATTTTATTGCTGTTTTCTGGCAGTTTTATCATGCAGATGGAGAGAGGGTTTATTCCAGAATTTGAATGTCTTGGTGGAAATGAGAGATTGCTAAGTAAGAATATTGTGCACACCTCCTTCGCTCACTGCGTTTACATGCACAGGGAACTTCAAGTGCATGTAAATGTGTAAACAACCACATTCAAATTGCCCCAAAACTTGTCAAGACGCTTATCTCATCTACAGGCAGGTCATAAAACCAAACAGGGGGCTAAGAGACGTTCAGGCGTGTCTAGTAATTTAGCTTCAGTACTAATATTTTGCAGCTATAACTGTTAATAAAATTGGCTCTGTGTTGTGTTGTGTTTTCCATTTGAGACAAGAACCTGGCCTAAATATGCAGGATTTGTGTGTTAAACATGTGTGAATGAAACAAAACACCACTCCAAGAACATTATTTTTTGATACATTATAACATAGATCAGAAAATTGCTTAGTATAGGCCATTTAATACATCATACGTTACTTATAATTAATCATAAAACAAATATAACAAAACAAAAATATTTTACTGAGAAAAATAATATAACAGTATAATTATGTTGAAAGAACGAGGTATTATTTGGAGGGAACAAGAAATTTGACTTATTACAAATTATTAGAATAAATACAACTATAATTAAATGTTATTGTGCAGTTTCTGAACTACCAAAAAAGAGAAAAAAGAGAAGAGAGCCACACAGAAGCACATAGGCCATAGCGTTGCCTCAGTGCGGCGCCCCTCTCACACTCTCCATCTCAGTGACAGGGAGCCAGGTGCTGCAGGAAACAGAGGAGATTAGCTCAGGAGAAAGCCCCATTAGACGGCAGCAGCGGGGGCTAAATTGGACAAATAGAAAGTGTGTTATCTTCTCACTTTGCACTCAAAACAAAAGCCAATTACTGTACTTCGGTGCTGAAGGAACGGAAATACCATGGTTTAAATAACACTGCGCCAAGCATTGTTTTTGGCCAAGCAATGTTTCATACATATCATATCTTTCTCTTCACAAACACAACAGACTGTATGATTAAAGTCCCAGAGATGTTTTGAAGTATGGGCAAATGAGCCAGACATTCTTCACGGATGTCCACTCTAACCCCCACAAAACAAATAAGTGTCTTGCCCACTGACATAACTTCATTAGTTCTGGTTTTGGAAGTAAGGGTTGAACCACAAACCCTATGGAGCGTCAAGGTCACGACAGATAAATGTCTCACGAGAATAAGTGGAAATTTTTTGTTAATTACAGTAGCTTATTCTATCCACTATGACATGGCATACCCAAGAATGCTAAAAAAAATCAAACCCCTTCATGTCTCTTGCATTATATGACGATTAAACTGCATTTTGGTGAAATTTACCCAATAATTTGGAAGTTGTGGCTTACAGTACTGGCCTCTGAAAGTTGTGAAAAGCGCTTCTAAACTCATCAGGGTGAATAATTAGGCTGCTCGTAATGCATAGGGTAAGTGACTTTGGACCACTGTAAACTGTTTAAAATGAAATCAGATACCGCAACTTTAATATCTTCATCTGCAGGACAAATATCAAATATCGTATCGGCCTCCAAAATCCATATATCGGTTCTTTTATTACCATTTACTGTACATAAAACTGAACTTTTTAGTCCCTCAACCGTAGCCAAAGCTATGATGGCCGCTCTAAAATAAGCTGGTGACAGAGCCTATGCGTTATGTGTTTGCCGTGAGCCTGGGGGGTTGTGTGTGTCCGTGTGTGTGTGTGTGTGTGCGTGTGTGTGTGTGTGTGGGGGGGAGCGGGTGGGGACTGTACCTGGAACCCTCCCGAGACCCTATGGCCTGGAACTGACATGGAGTGAGGGAAGAGCCCCCATAAGCCCACCATCACTCATTTTCATATGCAGGAGGACAGAGGGGGCGTCAGCATCACCGCGGGCCAGGCACACCTTTCACACTCACAATGCGGACTCATATTTTATCTGCAGTTTTAAATATGGCCGCACAGAGGGATTAGCTGTGGATGATGTGGGCGATTATGGTTTTAAGACACTGAGGGCATTTGATCTTTTTCGGTGAGTAAATACAGCTCTGTGCTTATTCATACAGCCAGAGGATTGAGAACAGTCACTATGTGCACGGATAAATGGCCTAGTCCGATTTAAAACGATTTATCAAAATGCATGTAAACCCAGGAACTACGATTGAGGTGGTGTGATTAAATGTAACAGCGCAGTTTCATTTACTCACGGAGCATAGACTGTGTATCCAAATGGTGAAGTAGCATGGGCATACTTCCTGCTCCAACAACTCTAGCTCCAATTCACTTTCTGTTGAAAAACTGTCACCCCTCTCTCTGTAGCTGTTGCGGTGAGTCTTGTCATTTTGGTTTTAAAATGTTCATATGAATCCCTTCTACATGATCCCAGTGTTTATTCCGTTAGCAAACTCTGAACATATTTTTTTGTATGTACAGTATGTCTCTTTTATGTACTCATGTGCACATTCAATAAACTAAAATGCATCACTATGCTGTATTTCATTTTCCATTACAGCAAATCAGTTTGGGAGAAAATCCACCTAGGATACTAATTTATCCTGGATAATATCACGGTTTGGTTATCTTAAAATGGCATTAGATCTACCTCCATTAGATAAGAATTGCATTAAATCCTCCCTTGTGTGTGCATGTGTGTGTGGCATGTTTGAACAGCCGTGCGGTGTGCCTTACCTTCCACAAGGTCAGGATGTGGCCGCACCTGACGACAGGCGTTGATCCCAAACTACACTGACAGCTTTCTGATGGATGATTTTTGAAAAACCGCCGTGAACCCCCCTGAGGATTGAGGCCAATAGCACACAGGAAATACAATCCAGTGTCAAATGGGACAGAGCAGAAAGAAGGTTTCAAAAAATCCCTCTGGTGGGGGACACGCTTCAAGATGTCTGAAGGCTGAGAAACATGTGAGAATCAAGAGCTGTGAAAAGCATTTTACAGCTAAAATAGAACAGAGAATACATGTGCCATATAGAATGCAGATGTCAACAACATATAGCAACATTGAGATTAAATCAAGTGATTGAATACATTTTTTTATAGTTTAGATGTATTTAACATGTGTAGATTATGGCATTGGGGTATTGAAAAATAAAATGTCAAAAAAATACATTACATTACAATAATAGCCTCATGCATTTAGTATCAGTATAGGTAGGCTTATATTAGTATAACACAATTATTCCCCAGTATACAAGTATGCTATTTTATCTTTTTCATTTTGGTTGATTTGGTGCATCTCCACAAATGTGACTCTTATTTGGCCTGGAAGAGGACTTACTCCTAATTGTTTCCATGCAAATACTGTTCGCTTGGCTAGTCACCTTGCTCCGAAAGTTGCTGTGGGCACCAACATCCTCTTTGGTGTTGTATTATTTTGCATGGGGCTGTGATACCACAAAGCCGTTTTAAAATCTCCCAAAGAATCAGTGCAGTGTTACTTTCTGGTGCACATGAACATTACACAAAACCCACTTTATTCTTATTTTAGGTGCAAAACTTTTCCCAAATTCTCCATTGAAATGAATGGGATTCTCGCTTAACCGGAAATATCATCACCAAAAGTGGGTCAGTAATCTTTCACAATATGTCATAAAACATGTTCGGAAGTATGATTTTTTACTTTCTATTTCCATGGAATCAAGCAGGCAAATATCACCTCCAAAAATTTACATATATACAAATAATAAATGTTGTTATTTTTTAACTCACTACAACAGGCAGAGTTCCCACTCTTTTTCACTGACAAAATTTCAAAACTTTTCCATGACTTTTTCATGACCTAAAGTGAATTTTCCATGACTTTATGGCACCGTATGTGTAGAACTGATCATACTTTTAGGGCTAAATATGAAATGTTAATCCTTTCCACTCACTTTATGGTTTGGTTTTTAACATTCAAAATATTGTAAATGCATTTATTGTTGTTTTCTTTAAACAAAAGGCACATACTTTTGGAAATAATCATAGTAGCTCAATGATAACTTAACAAAACGCTGTAGTTGCGTGAAAGAAATACTAAAATTCCATGACTTTTCCAAAATTTTCATTGAACTTAAAAAATTCCATGACTTTTCCAGGCCTGCAAAATGACATTTTCAATTTCCATGACTTTTCCAGGATTTCCATGACCGTGGGAACCCTGAATAGGCTATAGCCACAGCTGCCCTGGAGAACACTGATGAAAGCGAGGCGGTCAATCCGTGCCCTCGGCCTCACGACCCCCAATCTCCACCCATCACATTCTAGACACGGTGGGTGAAGTATAATTGCTTAACATGCCGAAGTCATTTCAACTAAAGTAACTATCCCTTTTTGCAGTGCACTGTTTATATTAGCAAATATTAAGATAGCTGTGTCTAAAGGGAGAAGTCCTCTGAGACATTCAACACACGGGGGTCCAAATTATCCACAACACCCGTGTAACGCTCTCCCTGATGCTTCATCTTAATTACCGTCGCACAAGCCATGCAAATCCGATTGGCCGTTTATGCCAGGAAACTCATAACCACACTGCGATATTAATTACTCCGGTAGGATTCACGCTATATTTGATATGCACACAGCATCGCCCGCCATTACCAGCCTTGTGTTCCGCGCGCTCGGGCCCCTCGCGTACGTGTCAGCGGTAATCAAATCTAAACGTTGACAACAACACATCGGCCGATCGATATGGGATGGGAGGGACGCTTTGATGGAGGAATTTTAATCTCTTCCCCTCCCATCCGTGTAGTTCTTAATCTGTGTCAGTATCCTGTTAGCAATTCGCACACACAACACTAGGCCTATTCATTTCCCTTCATTGGATTTCCTCCGCTCAGAACAAGTCCTTTATGTTCTATTGTTCGTAAAGTCATTAGATTAAGTGGAGTCAAATGCAATTAGCGCGTGATGGCTCTAAGTAGGAAAGTAATGGCGTAATGTAAGATATAAAATGTACGGACTGCACACAGATTAACTTGTAATATTCAGAGTGCGACTGTGACAATGGACCGGATGAAAAGTAGAGAAAAACAGGTGGATAGTTAAAAAAAAAAAAAAAAAAAAAAAAGTGGCAAAGAAGGTGTTCATAAATGGAGCAACACTGACCTCTGCTGGTGGCTATTATAAAACATGTTCTAAAACGCAGTACCTTCTTCTGGCTTGAAAATTGCTTCCTTAAATCATCTGCAATGGAAGCTAAAGGGAACATACATCAAGAACAGGCTATATAAATGAATAGAAAAAACACAAAGCAGTGCTCCAATTACCGACCCGGGTTCCAAAGAGCCATAAGTGTAAACTAATCAATCACTTTCTTCAATCTGGGCCACCAGGAACACAGTTTAGCACCCCACCGACTCAGACACACAAAGGGACAGAAACCACGAGGAAATATATAGGCTAACTCTTCATAACCATGGAAGTATATATAGATCCATGTTCATAAAGTGTTCAGTTTACACAATAGGCAACCTCAAAGTTAAACAAAGGGAGGATTTTAAAACACCTCAAATGCACTCATGCAGTATTTAGGTCAAATTTAAATAAGTACATTACCTCACTGTCAAAATGGTGAGATACCACATACAGCTCTAGTCCTACATTGCAAAATAAATAAATAATAGGACCAAACAGTGCTTAAAGGGCCTATATTATGATATTTTCTGAACTGTTAAAATGCTGTATGCTTCTCAAAAACATTCCTAGAGTTGCAATTTGTTTCATTCACACGTTTAACACACAAATTCTGCATGTTTTGGCTCAGTTATTCTCTCACACTGAAAACATTCCACCTTGTGATGTCATGTGGTAATACAAGAAGTGCTCCACTGTGTTTTTAAGCTAAATACATCTTCACTGGAATCATTTGTTTAGATTCAGTCCAGGAATTGCCAATCTCTACTGAACAAAAGGTAAAAAGTAGCTGTTAACTTGAAAAGTACCGCATCATGACATCACAAGGTGGGACAGAGCATTTTGAGCTTTGAAAATATAGACATTAAAACACAGGATTACTCAAACATGTGTGACTGAAACAAAACACAACTCCAAGTATATTTTTGATGAGTTAACAACATAACACAGCTTAAAGCTCACAAGAGTCATTTTTGCGCAACATAGGACGTTTAAAATGACTTGAATTCAGAATATTGAACTAGATATGAATAGTTTTGACTAAAATTAACTGCATTATTATACATTTTTATTCATTCTTGCAGTGTATAGTCTATAACAGAATGTTTATCCAAAAGAAGTACAGGCTACATTACGCCCGCTGCTGTGAGAGATTATAGATTAAAATTACTTTGACAAATGGACTTATTTCTTAGCCTATTTTCTGTGTTTCAATGACATTAAAAGAGCTGGGGACATCATGACCAGATGATGTGACCTTTAACCTTTGTGCAAAACTAAAACCTATTTGTACCCACAGCTAACTGGCAAATAATAGCGATATACTGTACAGTACACACACTTTTTAAGGGATGGATTCTGTGGTTCCCTTTTTGCCAGTGGGTTTTATTTTGTGTCCTTCTCTTCCTTGCTAATGGGCAGTTTAGTTCGCCTCACACATACCCCTGCCACCCATTAGCCACATGCTAAAAGATAAAAAACTCGCGCTCTCCTCCTGTGTTAGTTCCTGTACTTGTTGTCTTCTGTCTGTTTATTTTCTCCTCCTGCTAATGATGCACTAGCATGTTGTGGTTTAGCCGCGTAACTGTTCACAGGGTTGGCATGTGCTAATGGACCTGGCACCCCGCGCACACAAGCTTTGCTAACGCGCTACATCCAACTGGCTGAGAGAGACTCCGTCAGCAAGTCACAGATGCCACGTGTTTCTCTTGGCCAAAGTGACCCAGCGATGGTGAGTGGAAATATTATGGAGGAAGTAATAAGAAGAGGCCGTGTAGTGTAGAGACAAGCCATAGAGCCAAAGTGTGACTTTCATAAACATTGACTATGGCTCCACTGATTAAAGTTGTCATAATTACCTCCGCCAAGGAGGTTATGTTTTTGCCGGCGTTTGTCTGTTTGTTTGTTTGTTTGTTTGTTTGTTTGTCTGTTAGCAACATAACTCAAAAAGTTATGGACCGATTTTGATGAAATTTTCAGGATTTGTTGGAAATGTGAAAAGGAAGAACTGATTTCATTTTGGGGGTGATCCGGAAGAAATCCTGGATTCTGGATCACTTTGAAATTTTAGTTAACATTGTGGTAAATGGGGCCAAAAATTGTGTTTCTCAATATCTCGGTTAATTATTAACCAAACCCCATGAAATTTGACTCAGGGATGGACAATGGGATCCTCTTTCATATTCCAAAGGCTGATCTGGATCTGATCCAGAAGACTGATTTTATCGCAATTTATATAAAAAATGGGGGTAGTCCTTGGCGGAGGTCTGCGCTCTCTGAGTGCTTTTCTAGTTTTTTTTTTTTTTTTTGGTTCTGTAGAAATTCTGACCTGTCCACTGCAAAAATAAAATAAATTGTTGACCATTTAATAATTTTAATTTGACCCAAAGCAAATATTTGTGTTCCTAAAGATGCACTGTAGCTTTTCTGCTGGAAGGTCGCGCTTACATCAGAAACCAGGAAGACGTTTGGAAACATGCGACGACAACTTCCGGCTCTGTTCTTTGTAGTAACCCTGCGTTCTATTATCCTTCCGAATCAGTTTTCCAAGGAAGTTGTCTAGCGACCCGCATGACACGCCCCTTTTCCTGGGACGGTGCAACTCGGACTTCGGTGGCAGAAAAAGTAGACCGAGCAAGGATTCCGAGTCAGAATCCAAGATGGCTGCGCACACTGTGACAAGTAAATATGAAGTGTTGTCATTGTATTTGGACACTTTGGTGGTTTAAATGACAATGTCAGTCACTCGTATTACTGTAATACCTTACAGCATCTGTATCACTGCCTATGGGTCTGATAGTCAGTGTTGTGGTGAGGCTACACACTATTCTTTGAGTCTAAAACATACAACAACGTGAAACATAATCAAACGCATCAAGCTCGGACATGACGTCAAATTCGAGGTCCAAGTGGAAGTTGGAAGATAATTGAATGCAGGGTAAGTGACAAAATCTTAGAAAAATTAGAAAAAGGCCTAGTTTTCTTCATCTCCATGTCATTGTAGCATTCCGTTATGTTCGACTAATCAACAGTTACAACCATACCTCAGTTTTTATCATTTCTCCACTGACACACAATTCCGAGCACACTGGGTCCATGCGATTAGAAGAGATGAGGCGTCAAATTCAAGATGATTCCAAAAAGCACATACGCAGTCTTCATTTTCCCGCTGTTGACATTTACTTCAACGGGTTTTATCACAGTCTGTCGGTGAGCCCAGTGTCGAGAACTAAACCAAAAGTTGTTATCGCTTGTTTCCAAACGTCTTCCTGGTTTGTGACGTAAATGTGAATAGAGCCTATTGCTTGTCCCCAGTGGGTTCTTGACCACACACAAAATGAATAAATGTAATCTATCGTGTCACATTTTTCACATCTAAATATGTTTACATAAGTAGAGTTAAATAAATACATAATTTTAAAAGTGCACCATATAACTTCTCTGGCAAAGAGTCTGCCCTCAGCTCCATGGAGATGTTATTGCTTTGCCTGGAATGTTCCACAGTATGGCATGATTGAAACTATAAGCAAGCAGATGACACCATAAGAATGCAGTTTTTTTCAAGGTATCTCTGAGCAATAACACATTGAAAAGTCTATGCCATATTGTGGAACATTGCAGACATAGCAACAACATCTCCATGTAGACCAACTTTTCCACCAGAAAAGCTATACAGTGCACTTTTAAAATTATCTCTTTACTTAATTAAATGTATTTAAATGGAAAAAGTGACACAATAGACTATATTTATTTAGTGTTAATATTTCATTTTTGTGGAGTCAAGAACCCACAGATTTTTTTTCAGCAGGAGTTTATGGAGCTTTTTGGACCACTGGAACCATCCCCCCAAAGTGTGAGTATTAAAACAAGAGGCTGATTCATGTGAAGACAATAGACTGTTTGTGCACAGATAACCCAGATTTAGCAAATACAACACATGAACTCAGATGGCTCTCAACTGTCTGGATCTCCCTCTGAGTTCTGAAATTCTTTACCATTATCTCCTCTTGAGTTTTCAGATTCTGTGTGCTGCTTGGTCTCACACTTTGAGGTAAGCTGGTGAAACCCTGCATGACATATTGAGGTAATAAAAAGTCCCCGGGGATTGCAGCGGCCCACTAATTAAACACCTCCATTGTGACCTTATTGCAAGTGCCACTTTTCATATAACTCCTGATGCCCTGAGTCATCCTCCTTCCCCAACACACTCAAAACTTAGAGTCTGATAACTCATCATATAAAGACAGAAGTTTGACTTGTATTAAAGAGTGGATATTACACTTCTATAGGGCATTAATTGTTGGCTCTTTAGAGTGGTATGTTACCTTTTATTCTTTTGAATGCTATATTCACTGAAACTGAAATACTTAAAACGATGTATTTAAATTCTTAGCAAAGTTTTGTTTAGTTAGTTTTTTTAGCCACTCTTTCCTCTCCTTGCTCCCTACCTTCTCAGTGCCGTCACACAATCAGCTTGCATTTCTCTAATGAAACTAAACATCACGTCAGGTTTGTGAAGTTGTAGTGTATGGTCTTATATATTTCTTAAAAAAAAAAAAAGTATTAGTATTTAGTATTAAACTAAATCTACTTTTTGGAGCTTTCTAACATGCTTTGGCATTCCCTCATCAGAAACATGATTGAAGTGGTTTTAGTCATTCATTCATGCATGAATTGAGAATTTGAGTATCCTTGTAATCCCCAATCCTTGGAAACCTCCTTACGGTCAGGAGGATGAGCCCTGCTTCTTGTACAAGGCTTAGCCCACAAGTCTACTGAAACTAATCAAACATGTTTTTGGCATTGTTAAAAAAATAAAAGGTAAATATGTTATGTGTAAACAATTAATACTCCATAGAAGTGTAATCTCTTTTTCAATTATTTCTATTTGTAAAACCCCAAAATAGCAAAAACAGTCTCAGAGTGCTTTGACTTTGACTTGAATTCTAGACTTGGCCATGGCATACATCACCAAATGTCTCAAACGTGGTGCAGCTGACTCTTCTGAATGCCTTGGAAAGCTTAATTCTACTTTGAACTGCTCACAGACCAGTATTGCCTGATCATTTTTACATTCTTTTCCTCATTTTATTGTCCCTACATCATTAATGCAGTCTTGTGCGTTTGAGGCAGCAGATTTGAATTAAAGGTGTCCTCTGCTTCAGCCCAGTGGAGGTGCAGAGGTCAAATGAACAGACAACTCAGCACCTGTCAGTGGCCCCTTCCCTCTCATCAGTCAGCACCTCCATATGCTGCCCATTAGAATCAGACATGTGGCCCCCAGACTGGCACCTGCCGACCCCCGCCACAGCTGCTGACTCCAGGCGAAGGTGTGTGGGCAAGGCTGGCAGCTGGATAGGAAAGGGAAAAAACAAACTGCTTTGATTACTGAAGCAAGAGGCTGTTTGAGACTTCTGCATGAATATAGACAGTTGCAGTTTTCACAGAGAAAATGTGTTTCTGTGGAATATGTTCTGCTGTATTTATCAACTCTTCCATCTTCATCTTTTTCCAATTATCTCTGTTTTGGTTTGTGAAGTGTCTGTGTATAGTTTAATATTGTTTTCCAGTGCAGACATAAAAGAGAATTTGGGAAGAAAAAACATATACATATATAGTTATTATATCAAGATGAACAAAGCACATTATTCATTCACTTTATGGTGCTAAGCCACTTCTCTAGCCTCAGCCCTGGGGGAGACTGACAGAAGTGAAGCTGCTAATATGCACCATCAGTTACTCCAGCCACCACCAATCATATGCAAAACAAAGAAGAGTGTCTTGCTTAATTACAGAATGATAATTTGAATGACAGCTGTGGCAACTGGTACCCAGTGGTCTCAAATCCAAGAACTAACCAGGTCCAGCCCTGTTTAGCTTTCAAGATCTGATAAGTTCACAGTGTGCTGACGCTCATCCAAAAGCAAAAAGATTCCAGGTTCAACTCTCAGACCACCTGGGTCTTTCTATGTGGATGCATTTTTCTCCCATGTGTTTAGATCAGGGGTCTCCAACCTGTAGCTCAGGAGCTACCAGTAACTGTCCACTCCCTTCCAAGTAGCTCGCCAAGGGATTTCTTAATTATACCATTGTGCTGAATAAGTACAATTTGATTAATTACCATTGTAAGTCTATCATTTTAATGTCCATTTTTGTGCACTAATAAATTAATAATGGTTTATATTTTATAAGCATCTCACTGTCCCCAATCTAATGCTGTGGCTTTTATATTTATTATTAGCTCTTTGGCATTTTTTGTTTTGTAAAGGTAGCTCACCGGAGGAAAAAGGTTGGAGACCCTTGGTTTAGATGGTCCCCCATAAGCTCATGAGCCCATAAGTTAAATCGGCTAAACCATTCCTGACCCCTGATCTAGCTTAACTCAAGATCTCAAGATGGGTGTGCACCAACTACTCGGGCCATCGACTCTGAACGATTGGTCAAATGCAGACAAAATGGAATAGTTTTATTGATATAGTAGTATGGCATGGACAGGCTTGTTTTTGAGCTCTCATCGATGTAGCTGTAGTCACCATCATCTGCCATCTTTTCACATGATAAAGATATTTTATAGAAAGGCCAAAACGTAGCCTATGAACATAAAAAAGAAGCTGTGCCCTTTTCACTAATAACATCACTCAGACACGCTGGGCGCTGAAGGTATGCGCCGGCCCCTGTGTGTGTCAATGATAATCATGTGAGTGACTGTGAAGAAGAAATGCAGAGGGCACTGTCTTCAAACGCACCCTATTCAAAGAGCAGACGCTTTCAAAGGGAGACAGCACTGAGGGCACCGGGTTTGAACTCTGTTTGTGCCCCAGCTGCCCGCCCTCAGAAAAAAACACCAAAGAAAGGAATTCCTCAAGTGCTTTTCTTCGAGAAGAGGAGAATATTGTACTAAATAGAAGCAGAAGGAGAGGTAGACTTTTCCGTGGATTATAGACTACAGAACCAGGACACGTACGGGGATAACATTGGCCGCGGGCGCTGCTGTGCACTCCCATATTTAATACCATTTTTCTTAGGAGGGACAGTGAGTGAAGGAGTCAAGAAGGAACAAAAACTCTGTTCAGTACGACGACAATGGCACCTATGGGAGCGCAGTAACCATTAGCGCCCGATATAGCTCCACATGTGCGGCGGGTGCTGCTGGGTACGTAGTGGGTGCATTAGTGGTATGGCCCATTGCCCCATTATGGCAGACCTTCACACACACATAATAAACACACTCCATCACCAGCTCGACCCCAGCACCGCGCACATAGCCGGGCATATTAATTATAGATGTACATTAAATTACTTTCATTACTTTTCGCACTCCGTCGATGGGGCAAAGACAGGAATGATGGATGGAAAAGGTTTTGCTTTAATACCCCGAGTTACAATAGTCTCCTCACTTTAGGTTTTGCACTTTGGAGTTCTTTTTTGACATTGTTAACTTTGTACTTTTTATAGAACACAGAAGGCCTCTTGGTGGTGTATAGTTTCTATACTTTTGTCTCACAGCAGTTTGATTTGGTTTACTGGGGTCAGACTGTGGGAAATCAGCTCTGCAGTTTTGTACAGCATGTTATAGGAGCTGTTTATAGTCTTTCACAGATTATGCCCTACTGTGGAAGATTGCTGCCAAAGGAACAACATTTCTATGGAAACTCAGACTCGGGTTTGTGGAGCTGCAAGCTTGCTCACAATAACTTTTTTTTTTTTTTTTTTTCAGTGCAGTAAAATCATGTTTTAAGAAAGCACCCACTTTTATTTGTACTTTTTACTAAAACATTACATACTGTAGCTAACTCGTTTTAGATCAAGACTGTGCTGTACGGTGAAATATGAAATAATTATCTATGTATGTGTGGTACATGGAGGGTACTTGAAACCCACAAGTTACAGTCAAAATACACAGACTTAATAACAACATGGCATGGTTGTGAGAAAATAGCTGAGATTAGGGCCGTGAGAGAAAACAGGTTTGTTTGAACACAATTTTAGGGTCAAATTGAGTTAAATTTTTTTTGCACGTAACATAATAATAACTAGAAAAGCACTCAGAGAGCGCAGACCAACGCCAAGGACTACCCCCATTTTTTATATAAATTGCAATAAAATCAGTCTTCTGGATCAGATCCGGATCAGCCTTTGGAATATGAAAGAGGATCCCATTGTCCATCCCTGAGTCACATTTCATGGGGTTTGGTCAATAATTAACCGAGATATTGAGAAACACAATTTTTGGCCCCATTTACCACAATGTTAACTAAAATTTCAAAGTGATCCAGAATCCAGGATTTCTTCCGGATCACCCCCAAAATGAAATCAGTTCTTCCTTTTCACATTTCCAACAAATCCTGAAAATTTCATCAAAATCGGTCCATAACTTTTTGAGTTATGTTGCTAACAGACAAACAAACAAACAGACAAACGCCGGCAAAAACATAACCTCCTTGGCGGAGGTAATAAAAAAACACTAGATTAAAAAAAAGTTGGTACCGGAAGAGGCAAAAAACCCAGAAGGGCTAACATTAAAGCTTATGAATACCTTATGAATACATAAAAAATTTAACATTATCGCTGTGCATTAAAAAAATTAATTAAAATTACATTGAAACACCATTAAATTCATCTGATTCAAACATGGATTAAAACACAATGAAACATCCACAACTGAATGATTATTAAACATTATCATGAAATATCAAACACTTCCTTAAACTCTTTTTAAACGACACCTCTGATCTGCCGTAACTAACCAGATGTGAAAACTGGCTGCACAGTTTACAGCCTCTGTACCATAGGCAAAACTGAACTCTTTGATGTGACGCATTTTGCACATGAAAATTGCAATTTTGACGAGTATTGTATCTATGAATTTCTGCATTGCTTTGAAAGTAAAAAGTGAAATGTGAAATATCAGTCGCTATAGGCTCTATATATATATATATATATATATATATATATATATATATATATATATATATATATATCTTCATGTGGTTAGCGCTGGAGATCCCATTACAAATATCTCCTCTTTACTCTTGACTGAGTTCCTCCCTAAAACATCTAATGAAATCTGCTCACTTAAGGAATATTAACAGGCACTGAAAAAAAAAGTCTGTGTAAAAGTGTTCCAAAGGGTGCCTTACATCATTTCTGTCATGCGACCCTCTTATCAACATTACAGAAGTGACAGTGTTGTGTAGATTCTTCTTATCTAATCTGAACTCCCCTAAAGCATACTGTTCATTTTTTCAGGTGATAGGCTATTGTGGTGGTCTTTGCTCCATAATTCTTTCAGATTTAAAGCTCTATATTATGCAAAATTGACGCTTGTGAGCTTTAAGTCATGTTACCTGGAGTTGTGTTTTGTTTGACTGGACTCCAAGCCAGCAGCTGATGTATATGGATATGGATCTGTATAACAAATAGAGATATCCTTCTGGATTTCTAGGCAAGTGTTTTGTTTCATTCACACATGTTTACGTAACCCTGCTTTATTAGTCTGTCTACATCCCCAAAGCTCAAAATGCTCTGTTCAACCTTGTGATGTCATGAAGCTGTGGTTTTCAAGTTACCAGCAACCTTTTTACCTTTTGCTCAGTAGGGATTGGAAATTCCAGGGATGAGATGATACAGCTGAGTATAGTGGAGGTGTATGGAGTTTAAAACACAGTGGAGCACTTCCTGTATTACCACATGAAATCAAAAGGTGGAACAGAGTGTTTTCCATTAGAGAGAAGAACTTAGCCTAAATACGCAGGGTTTGTGTGTTAAACGTGTGAATGAAACAAAACACAACTCCAGGTATGTTTGTGATGAGGATACAACGTTATCATAGATCAGAAAATGGTGGAACATGGGCTCTTTAAACTGTTGTCCACTTTGCTTGTGTAATAACTTTGAACCACTCCCGTAGGCACCATCACCAACTAATCAGCAGCATCTCTTATCTGACAATCTTGTTCATGAAGAATGATAAATGACTGCGACACGCCCACACACTGGATTCATGCTGAACAAGAGCTGTCTGTTAACTGACTGAGAACTGTCAATTAGTGCTCTCATAAAAGCAATCCATCCTCATTGCGGTCTAACACGGGAGAGAGCAGTGAGCGTGTAGTCCATCACTGTATGTTTATTTCCTGCGTGGAGTTATTCATTTGAAAACTTGTTAGACTAATTTGACTGTGAAGCTCAACAATTTTCACACCCACTTCAAAAGTCTTTTTTTTTTTATTCATAATGAAGCTCGTGTTGGTCTTCCTACAGCGGAGTATTAGGGCCACTTATAGATGAAGAGGGCAAAATTGTAGAGTACATTTTGGAGTTTAAGAATGCAAATTCAAGAGAGAGCAACACACACATTTCAGGATTTTATACGAGCAAATTTGCCAGAAAAAATTGTAAAAAAAAATTATGACAAATTTGCTACATTAAAATCTTGTAAATTTGTGTGCATTTTTATTTCTTGTAAGTTTGTGTGTGTGTGTTTTTCTGTTGTTTGTTCTTGCAAATATTCTTTCCTTCTTTTTCAAGTAAATTTGCATGCTTAAAATCTCATTAATTTGAATGCTCTTCTTTCACAAATTTGCTTTTTTTTTTTTTTTTTTTTTTTTTTTTAGCAGATTGGTATGTTTAAATTCAGTTAATTTGCATGGTTTACGAAATTTGCTTGAAAAACAATATGGATATCTCATTCTACCATGGCATGGCCATGTGCTTTATGTCATCTACAAGTTTTCGTACTTTTTCCAGCGTGGTTGCTACCTTTTGTTGCATTTGTGTGCAATAGCCCTAATACTCGCTGTAACTTTCCTTTTCTTAATGGAGGCTAGAGCTAACCTGATTCATCAGCCGGTTTCACTTCGTGGAAATTGTCTGACCTCGCAGCAATAGAATTTGTTCGCTAGAGGGTAGGTGGGTAATTTTCATTTAACCAATCGCTGCTATTTGGTCATGACTTATGTAATGCGCCGCTAATGGGGCTAACTGGTATATTAAGCTTTTCCCAAATCCCATAGGAAGAAGAGCAATAACGTCTTTCCCCTTAATAAAATTCACCAAACATTCTCTTTGTTCTGGCTTTAAATCCTCGATCTCCGGAATCATTGCCAACACAGAATGTATGGCTCTTCGCTGATTGGTTGGTGCCCAAACTCGTACTTCCGGGGTTCTTGCACACTATCTAGTGTATTTCAATTCCTGATCTAGTCACTGGAGAGAATTGAAATTGAGCAGAGGCACTAGGTGGCGCCAGCCTGGCTAGGCTAGAGCAGTGGTTCTCAAACTCTGGTGTCCAGGCTGCTTCTGGAGGTATGTGAGGGCCTCTACGATTCTAGTACTCATTTTGTTTAAAGATTGTTTAAAGATACTATATGTGTATGTATTTACTTAAGCTATTTTAGTTCTTGTTAAGATCTATTTACATGTTTTAGCCCTAGCCGACTTTAGTTTAGTCCTGCTTTAGATCTGATTTTAGCTTTGGTGGTGTTACTGCCATCTTATGTGGTGGTTGGTGAAATATGTTTGAGAACCACTAGAGAACACGTGACAACTGTGGTAAAAGTGTGTCTAAAAATACCTGCAAATGAACATGATTTATTAGTGTGACTGTCCTATTCAAGATTACTCAAACAGCATGAAGCAAAACACAACTCCAATTTGTAAAGTTACTCTAAAATGTGAAAAACTGTGTGCAGCTAACCATTTCATCATTGTTTTCATTTGCCCATACCTTTTGACTCTGGGTTTAGTCACCCGTTCAATCTGATGACCCCCCCGAGACCCCAAAGTTGTTCTACCATTGAACGCAGAGGACATCGAGAGGAGGAGGAAGAGGAGGAGGAGGAAAGCTGTAGCCCAGGTAAGAGAAAATATTAGCATGATGAACAGTTTGGTGGTCATCGCTATGGTAACCTTCACTCTCTGGGGGAAGTGTCCACCTTGTAAAGTCCATGCATTAGTGCGAGGACAGATTCGGATCATGTTGTTGTGTATGTAGGATGTTAGGATGTGTGTCTAATATCTCCAGACCCACAGATGTGCTCGTGTGTGAGGCGACGTGCTGCTCGGGGCACTAGCCTGGAACAGCACGGCTCAGCTTCATTAGGTGCCCATGCCCTCAGCGGCTGACATTTTCAAACTCCCTCCCCTCTCTTCTAATTCTAATAATCTTTTTTTTTTTTTTTCCAGAGTCCCTGCCCTAATTGTAGGTTTTAGCAGATTGGGGGGAAATAGAAAAGTCAGGAAAGCAGTTCTGCGTAATGGAATTTGAGTTTTTGCAGTTTGCAGTGAGTTAAAGGGCCTATATTATGCAAATTTACTCTCATGAACCCTGTTCATCCTTCAGAAACATACCTGGAGTTGTATTTGTTTCATTCACACACGTTTGAGTAAGCCTTAATTATTAGTCTGTCTACATCTCTAAAGGTTCAAAATGCTCTGTTCCACCTTGTGATGTCATGTAGTGCTAGTTTTTAAGTTAACAACTATCTTTTACCTTTTGTTCAGTAGAGATTGACAATTCCAAGGCTGAAATTATCCAAATGATTCTAGTGAAAGTGTATGGAGTTTCAAAACCCAGTGGAGCACTTTTTGTATTACTACATGACATCACAAGGGGGAACAGAGTGTTTTCAGTTTGAGAGAAGAACTCATCCTAAATATGCAGGGTTTGTGTGTTAAACAAGGATGAACGCAATAAAACACAACTCCAGGTGTGTTTGTGATGAGCAAACATTATTGTAATACGGTCTCTTTAAAGGTGCCGTACCTAATTTTTACTGTTTTAAAAATGTGAAAAACCAAACTAGTTGATTTTGCAGCAGTAAATGTATCATACACATACTCTCATTCACTGCTAAAAATTACTATCTCTCCTGATTCTCTGACCATAATGCTTTCTAATTAGATGCAACCAGTACACGGCTGATTTCTGATTACTTCAAGAGCTGCTTGTACGATATATCTGTACTGAGACTTAATTTTGTTCAAATACATTGAAAAAAACAGATATCTCGACTCAAACTCAACTAAAGATGTAAATTGTAATCAACCACTTTTAATAAAAAAGGTAGGACATTGACATTGTTGTACAGTGCAAGACTCACTGGATTACAGAAATGAAATTTATACAGTAACTGATTGGCCCCTGAGTTTTATAAGTTAATTAATCCAAGTATGTGTGCGTAAACCTTCATTGAACAGTAGAACATAGAAAACAAACAAACATAAATGTGTCTATTCATGGGTTTCAGTTCTCTGTTATACGGCGCCATTTTGAGCTTTTTTAACTTTTCTGGTGGAGTGTTTGTCAGATGTTTTTCTTCATGGAGATGTTATTGCTTTGTCTGGAATATTTCGCAGTACAGTATTAAGCCTTTCCATCTTAATGGAGACCAAACCAGCCCAACTTATACTGTCCTACAAAGGCAAAAGACCTTAACTCGCTAGAGTGTGAGACTGAGAAAAATGACGTCTAAGTTTCCGTTTTGTCCAGACAGAAATATAACAGGTAGGGCTCACAAAATTTGACAACTAGTTGCTATAATGAAAAAAATATCTTGTATGTGAAAAATATTGAGCTTAAAATTTACCTTTAACTCTTATTTGGCAGTGGCTGTACTCGGCCTTTGCACAACTCCTTATTTTTGGCTCATGATACAAAGGCAAAAGGCAGTAACTGACATGATCATTTTTTGCTTGATTTTCACCAGATTACATCCATTATAAGAACACCTCACCAAGGACTAGTCATCATGGGGTTTGTTTGAAATGATATAGAAGATAGTGCTGATCAGGATCATGAGGCAACACTTACACAATTAAACAGTTTGACAAGTGACTTAGCAGTATAGTATGTACAATATAAATAAATACACCAAATACTTTCACATTAAAGATAATTGAAGTATAATGGAATGCAAAGGTATATTGATTTAATGTGTTAAGACCGCAACAAAAAGAATGAGGTGAGATGAACTAAATCATGAACAAAACATACACTGTTACTGCCTTTTGCCTTTGCACTTTGCAATGTTACTGCGTTCTGCTTTTGTAGGGCAGTACAAGTCAGATCTGTGGAGAGCAACCCTGCTCAGTCAGAGTGCCAGTTTTTTGTTTTGTTTTTTTGAGCTATAAAGCTACCTGTAATTGAATAAATATATATTAGAGCTGTTTAATGTCATACTGTGGACCATTCCAGGCAGAGCAATGACATATCCATAAAAGCAAGCAGGTGATGGACCCCCAACCAAAAAGTTACATAGTGCACCTTTAACCTTTTATCATTCCAAAACCCGTGGATAGTCAGTTATACACTATTACGCAGTAGTTTCACACATTTCATCTAATTTCTGTGCTCTCACAGAATTTCAAAGTGTGCGTGTATAAAAAACATTTACGACAAACTCAGCTTTTTTGCCTGTAGGCTTCACAATGTAAACTGTAGTCTGTATAAACACGGCAACAACAAACAAACGTTAACTCTTTCTTGCAAGGAATAGCTCTCTTAAAATCAGCAATGTTAAAAATTACGCTGAATAAAACGTCTCCCCCTGATTACTACATGAAGTGGACAGCTAAAGTAGAATTCAGACATTTAGAGCTTGGCGTCATCATCCTTCTCAGTTGGGTCTGTCGTCTTGAGGACAGTTTCCATCTCCACCTCTGGGTTATTTTCTTGCTCTTTATCCACAGCGCTGTTCTGTTTTTCTTCCTCACTTTCCGCATTGGTTTTCTCTTTCGCCAGCATACGGTAGCGGTATATATTCGTAATGAAGAGAAATACACCGCCAGCTACAATGACTCCTCCAGACATCAAAAACAGATACTTGTAATCTCCAAAGATGTCCACGAGTAAACCTACGGGAACACAGAGAGGAGACGCATTGTGAGCGAGTAAGCATGACTTTCATTACAGGAGAGAGGCATGTGAGTGCACTGAAAAACATCAAAACTACTTGAATTAAGAAAGTTTGAGCTTGATAATTGGTAAGCAAAATGATCTACCAATAGAACAAGACCTTTTGTACTTGGGGAAAAAATAAGAAAAACAGCATATCATCGCAATTAAAATAAGAACCAAAACCTTATGTTGCTTGAATCAAGAAAAAATAAAATTAAAATTATCTACCAATGGAATAAGTCAAGTTAGTAAAGTAAAATCTTCTTAATTCAATTCATTTTTGATTTTTGCTTACATATAACTTTTGCAGTGTGGATAGTAAAGACTTCCCTTTGTTTGCGTTACATTTAGTTGTTTGAGAGCTGTTTGACTGCAGCATACTCTTTAAATTCCAAAGGTGGGACCAAATCGTTGTTTCAAGTCTCAAGTTTTTGACCTCAAGTTCGAGTCAAGTCCCAAGTCAAAAAATGGCAAGTTCAAGTCGAATCTCGAGTCATTGGCCAGTAAGACCGAGTCAAGTCCCAAGTCACCTGCTTTGACCTTCAAGTCATTCCAAGTCTTTAAACCAAAAAAGTACCAAATACAGCTTAGAGTTTTGCCATTTCTATGGCTTTTAAGCTAAACTGTACTTAAATAGTATACGAGTATTCAGTGTTGGGGAGTAACAGATTACAAGTACCGGGATTATGTAATCAGAGTACAATTTATGAGTAACTGTACTCAGTTACACTTACTGTTTCATTGAGTGGTAATTGGATTACAGGTTACTTTGTTGAAATAAATGGATTGCACAGCGGTATTTTCCTGTTTACACATTTTGGGCTAAACCAGGACTAAACCAGGACTAAACCAGGACTAAACCAGGACTAAACCAGGACTAAACCAGGACTGAACCAGGACTGAAACCAGGACTGAACCAGATCTAAAACCAGGACTAAACAAGGACTAAACAATATGACAGCTAAGAGTAGGGTGGACCTAATTTAAGGCAGCAGTGATTTCATACAGAAATAATTTCTCTATCAATAATATTTTTTATATGCTTAAGTAAAGACTGGGCTTTTGATTTTCTTTTAGCAGACAAAACAAAATATCTCATGTTAAGATTTCCTAGTCTTTGCTCCTCTACAGCAAACAGTTTCTTATTCATGAAGACCTGGGCTCAACAGACAATTTGAAGAGAACAAACAAGAATTTTCAAGATGTGGTTGTTACTTTCATGTCGTTTTAAAAAGCATGACAATGTCAAGTAATCCAAAGTATTCAGATTACTTTACTTACTTTAAGTAATTTAATGGATTACGTTACAAACTACATTTTGGGGTATGTAATCTGTAATCTGTAGGGGGATACATTTTAAAAGTCACCTTCCCAACACTGCGAGTATTTATGTAAGAGTTGTAGAAATGCAATTTGTTCCCTTTTAAATGTCTTGACAAGATTTAAGTGTGAATCATTATGGTTAGAATAGAAACAATTCAGATATAAAAGTGCTTTATAACAGTTATTTTGTCATGTAGTCTGCACTGAAAAGGAAGGGATCTTGTTCTATGTAATTCCCTCTGTTTTACTGTATTGTACTGTATATTATGGTAGTACATTTGAGGATACCATCTCATAGTACTTCAGCTACATAAAAGTAACAGAAGTGGGAGGGACATGTTCCAGTTTGTTCCTATAAAATTAAGCACCACAAAGAGAAAAGCATTTTCTAAAAACATTTTTTTAGGAGAAGCATCAAGATTTCTCAAGTCACAGGCCTCAAATCATTGACCTTCAAATCCAAGTCCCAAGTCTTAGGCCATTTTATCAAGTCAAGTCCTAAAAAAAGTCTGACTCGAGTTCAAGTCACGACTTGCAAGTCTCAACCTCTGTTAAATTCTAAACTAGTTTGCTTATGAGCTAGTTTGCTGTTCAGTGTTGCTAATTTGCAAGTAAAAGTACCAGGTAGTAGTAAAGTACTGTACTTAAAGGTGCGCTGTGTAACTTTTTGGTTGGGGGTCCATCACCTTCTGAAATATTCCAAAGCAAAATATCTTCATAGAAAATAGCATTTAACGATGGAGGGTTACACAGTGCACCTTTAAGTATTAACTTTAGGCATCTGTACTTATTTTTTATTTTATTTTTGTCAAACTGAAATTAACAAAACAAAATCCCTAATACATCCCACCCCTTTCTCCACACTCAACAAACACACAAAACTACACAAAAAACACTAAGTACACAAACATCAAATGTCAGTCAAGTCCAGTCCTGTCAAAATATTCTAAAAAAGTGTCAGGTATCCGTACTTAAGTAATTTTTACATTGGATATTTTTTACTTTTACTTCACGACATTTGTGAGCCCGTCTGAAAAAGGAGAGGGGTTTATTTTGACCATCTTATAAATATAAACATAAAAACTGCTAGGAAATGGCTGAGGTTCAGTGTGTGTGTGCTGAGAGACAGAGTGAGCAGTGGCCAGTTTCAGATGAGCCATGTCGGAAATGATGGAGGCACATTTACACCCCTCTTGGCTTTGCCTGGTTCTCAGTGAAGGCAATTTGGATAGCTCCTACCAAAACGAATCTGCGGGGAGGCCCATTCTTACAGTCATAAATTTCAGAGCCAAGGCAGCAGAAAGTGACAAATGTGCCTCAGATCACATCCTTCCCCCACCCAAGGCTTGTACTGCCCTATCAGATGGAGCAATACATCATTTATTAAACTGTTTAAATAAGACAAAAAAGCAACAGCACTTCATTATTATTATTTACATATGGTATACCTGATTTCTATTTTGCTGAAATACAAGGGGAAAAAATCGTGTAGGATTTTTCCATTTTATATTTTATATTTTCTACGGATATATCTATAAACATACAGTGTACTTCTTTCTGAGAGTCACTTTGCTTAAAAGGTCTAATACTACACAGAATATAAGCATTAAGCAATGTTAGAATGCTGTTACCCCCTCAAAAACATACTTGGAGTTGTGTTTTGTTTCATTCACACATTTGAGTAACTCTTTATTATTAATCCATCTACATCTCTAAATGCTCTGTTCCAACTTGTGGTGTCATGAAGGGGTAGTTTTCAAGGTAAAACAGTTTCCTTTCGCCTTTTGTTCCAGGTCTGAAATGATCCAAATGATTCTACTGAAGGTGTGTGGAGTTAAAAAAGGAGCACTAACCTGTATTACCAGGTAAAGTGAGCCTAAATATGCAGGGTTTATGTGTTAAACATGTGTGAATGAAACAAAACACAACTTCACTATTTTGATGAGGAAATAACACTATAACATAGATCAGAAAATGGTGTAATATGGGCCCTTTAAGGGATGGCCTTTGCAATGGTGTCCACACTGTGATTGATAGGACTCATCTGGTGATTGTACGTCAATGACCACCACCCCCATTAAGAGGTCGTTGATTGGCTAGCTAATAATTATGTCCATCTGGCAAAGTTGCTACTATTTTAATGCATTCACAGCTTAATTACGGCCCAGGTACAGGCCTTTAATGATGCAGGTTTGAACTAAGCGTCATTACACACCCAAAGCTAAAGGCTAATTGCGCTGGCTTACCTCACTTCCTCCTAATTGGATTGACCTGAAGGTTTGGGGAGCAGTAACAAGCGCACTACTTTGGGAGTTCTAATGATTGTGCCCTCTGGAGGAGAATGGTAGATGTGCAGATTTTTACCCTTTTAAATAGTGCCTCTAAACATGACCATGCCTGGGAAAGTGTGCAGCCTAACTGGTCACAATGTGCTGATAAGAACATCTAATAAAGCAATGCACAGTATCAGCACCAGTGTATACAGCACAATCTAAACAACACTGCTCTAAACCTGCGTATGACTGAAATTTTTATTAAAATTTTATTCTGCACTCTTCTCTTTTAATGTTCATTTTATGATGATTATTTATGTTTTCATTTGTTGGTATTGTGGTTTTAATATTCTGTAAAGCACTTTGAATTACTTTGTGTGTGAACTGTGCTATACAAATACACTTCCCTTGCCTAAACATAGAGGCACATAGATGTTTGCAATTTTATGGAAGTACACAGGAATACATAGACTCAAACGCTTTCCCTTATGAAACCATTGTACACTACAAGTCAAAGGTTTGGACTCATTTAATTCCTAATATTTTGTTGTTGTTTTTTTCTATACGTTTACTACTGTCAACATAACATACATATAGAAGACATCAAATATATGAAGTAACATTCATGGAAGTAGGTAGCAAAAAAAAAAGTTATATAACTCTGCTAAATATAAAAATATATTTTATTACCAAATTCTCAAAGTACCTACATTTGCTTTGTCAAAAAATAGTTATTTAACTTTTTTCTTTACTAAATATTTCCATATATCTTGCTTCATATATTTCACATCTTCAGTATGTATCTAAAATAAAGGAAGTAGTAATACAAAAGAAATCAAACCCTGAATGACAGGGTGAGTCCAAACTTGACTGGTTGTGTATGTTTAAACAGCACAAAAGTCAAAAGTTTGGGGAAAAAAAAGATTAATAATATTAGAGTTATTATTTTTTTTAACACAGTTCAGAATTTGGTTATAAAATATAATGTAATATAATATAGTTATAGTTACAATGTTTTATTTAACTTTTTTCCCCTTTGCTACATAATGCCATACATCTTACATCAAAAATATGAAGTATGTATATAAAATGTTGGGTAAATAAACACAGATAAAAATGTGACGTGAGGGTGAGTCCAAACTTTTGACTGGTAGTGTATATTCCTAACATTTAAAATGTAATACAATAATTTCAATGAATGACTTTACAATAAATACAACTTTTCTGTTTTATTGGTTTTGTCAATTAAGTATTCCTAAACTGTATTAATTTATTTTAGAACCTAGTTTGGTGCAATGTGTTTTTACTGCCTGGGTCATTTTCTGTTTTTCTGTTATTTACCAAGTGACAAATGTGTTTTGACTTACCTGCTGTAGGTGGGCCCAGTAACATTGGAAAGCATTCGATGATTGTGACCAGTCCAACAGCACTGGGGAAGCGCTTGTTTCCCATAAGGTCCATAAGACACTCAAATATAAGTGCAAACACCATGCCAAATCCCACTCCAAAAAGGACAGCATAAACCACAAGCCCAGGGTAGCTTGTCAACAGTGGACACAACAAGTGACATGTGCCATTGAACACTATGGCAAAGCTAAAGAAGTACTGCACTTTAGGCCGGACTAACCTACAGTTGGCAATTAGACCTGTGCCTGGGCGAACAAACATGTCCACAAAGCCCATAATGGAGAGCAGATAGGCTGCAGAATACTGATCCACACCCTGGCTAACTGCATAGGATGACAGAAAAACAATGGGTGGGTAGGCTCCGAAGATGTACATGATGCTTCCTATGAGGTAGAAGACAAAGCCTTTGTCCTTAAAGAAGCTCAAATCTATGAATTGTTTCACATTTTGAACACAGCCATCTTTGAAGCTGGTGTTTCTGATGGGCTGCTCCTCTACTTTCTTCTGAGTTGGTGTAAACTGGGTTACAGGTCTCATTAAGGCTCCAGCTACACAGCAGTTGAGCATGATCGCCCCAAGAATGAGCAGACTGCCTCTCCAGCCAAATCCTTCCAGCAGAAACTGGTTGAGAGGAGCCAGGATGACCAGGAACACTGGGCTCCCTGCCATGGCCAGTCCATTGGCCAAAGGACGTCTGACAAGGAAATACTGGCTGATGATGGTGAGTGATGCATTTAGGTTTAGGGCAAGCCCACAGCCTGCAGGGAGACAGAAACAGAAGCAATGAGACAAACTGTATACAGCAGAACATAAACATCAAAACTAATACTAATCTATAAACTTTAAAATAGCAAAGCACATTTAAATAACATTGAAATGTTATTGTAATGTTTTTTGAGGTGACTTGGTCTGTCTCAAATAGTTAGCATACTGTATATGTTTTGGTGGTGATTGCAGATAGGAGCGGGCTATGGCTGCAT
Organism: Boleophthalmus pectinirostris; assembly: GCF_026225935.1. Classification (NCBI taxonomy): domain Eukaryota; kingdom Metazoa; phylum Chordata; class Actinopteri; order Gobiiformes; family Gobiidae; genus Boleophthalmus; species Boleophthalmus pectinirostris. Next base: position 19,368,918 of record NW_026571299.1, on the reverse strand, counting down.
GTCAGATGGGTAGGGCACAGGGGACCAGAGCAGGGCACACTGGTGCCCCGGGCAGCACACATGGCCCAGGCACTCACTGGAACTATTAATCCTTGCAGCAGTCCTTGACAGGGTAATGAGCCTAGCAGGGTGGCAATGAGCCCCATGTGACGAGCATGATGGAGGCCTACGGGAGAGAACAGAGGGCCACTGAAGACCATGCACTCTGGGATAGGAGACACTTTTGTCTTAATTACTGTCCTGCTTATGGTTCCCCTGGTGCTCAAAGTGCACCGCAGGGGCTAGGGCAGATGCCCTGGGTCTGGAGGAGCCGCTCAATGAAGGGAATCAGATCTGGCAACAAACAGATCCTACTGAGAAGTGCAAAAGCCCACACTGCTAACATTCCAATCCCAGAGGAGAAAGACAAAGTCCAGTGGGAATGCTGAGCCAAGATGTAAACAAGCCTGAAATCTATATCATCAAACCAAATAACTCCTTTATTAAAGGGGAGCTGCAAACATGCATGTGCAGTATACTGACAGTGTAACATACCCCCTATAACGCCAATGCACAGGTACAGGTAAATGATGGAGCTCCCAAAAGAGGCAGTGACCATAGGAAATCCCACACATCAGTCCACCAACCATCACTATAGGCCGGCTTCCATAGCGCCTGACCAATACACTGCTTACAGGTCCTGTAAGAAGAGAAACAGAAGTTAAGAGTTAAGACCAGCAGGATAAAATAATGCATGATGACATTATATTCATATATTTATTTTATTAAGGCATGACAAAACAAAGTTGGTGTTTTATGTCTTGGGTAACTATAAAATAAGGACTGGAAGCTCAGTGGTCACTGGTCAAGTCTGCTCATTGTTTTTGAGCATGCTGTGTCACTGCATAAAAAGGCAAGGCAAAGCTCAGAGTAAATAAAACTACACACAGCCTCCCTTTTAACTTTTAACCTGTCCGTGTTACAAATCATCCTTCTACTTCTGTCTATAGTTCAGCCACTGTAGGGCATCGCTAACGCTGCCACCATTTCCACTTCCATTAGAACTTTATCATTGGGACTTCTTGAGTCAGAGGTTTTCTGAAAGGGCTGTCATGGCACTCCCTTGGGGTCTACAGAGTGAGAGCCCAGTGCAGAGAGCTCCTCTGAAACACCCCCTCTCTCCTCTACTGGGTGACATTGCTGAATCCTGGCCAAGGACAATATGATAAAGCCCTGTGCCTGAGCCACAGTGGAGGGGAATATTTCACTACATATGGCCCCTGTAAGTCAGGAGCAGGTGAGCTCACTCCCTCACTTTTGTGTTATCCCACAACCTTGAAACAAATATGCACATTCTCAGTGGAGCCTTTGTTTTGACATACGTTGTCATGTAAATGAGAGAAACAGTGTATTAAATCCAGCCTATTCAGCAGGGCAGGGTCCAGTTTAGAACAGCACAGCTGGATTTTCCTTGGCTGTATACTAAATTAAGGGTTTAGCTATAGAAGTAAAACCCTTGAGAGGTTTACAACTTTAAACACACTCAGATTCTGAGAAAAGTCACTGTAATTGAAGTCAAGTGAGCAGACAGGTTATTTGGTTGCAGTCATGTGAAGTCACTTGATCAATTTAAACATTCTAGAAAGGCTGCTTTGAATTGGCACAAGGTTTGCACCTGGTTCATGTGAGTGTAAGAGACACACTGTAATGGCTTAGGGTGCTATCCGTGAACACATTCTGTGGAATGAGGCTTTGACCACTACAAGGCACAGTTAAATGTAATTAAAGTCACTTTTTTAACTTACCTCCAGCATACATTGCAGCCAGCATTATAGAGGAGATCCATGCAATATCACTGTAGCTGCACATCAAGTCTTGCTGAATCTCTTTAAAGAAGATGGAAAGAGACTTGGGTGTGGTGTATGCAAATCCAATAGAAATGTGTGCCCCAAGCACAACCATCCACCCCCAGCCACCATCCAACGGCACGAAGCCCTTGTCCATTTCCACGACTGCAGGCATGATCCTGGTTAAATCAGACAAAATACACACATTAGCAGAGGTGAAGGGGGTTAGGCATGTGTCTACCGAGACTAGGACTAGAATGAAATTAGGCCAACAACCATAAGATTATATTTAGGCTACTTGTGTTTTATGCAACTTTTCTGGAGGAGGTTTGCTTAGTTTTCTCTCTATGGAGAAATGGCCTTGATTTCACTGGGTGGGCAGCTCCACAGACCTGTAATTTGGCCTGGTGTAAAACATTACAGGCAAAGCAACATAATATCTCCATGGAGACAATCAAAAAAGTTACATACATAATACACCTTTAATGCAAGTTCTGAGGGAGAACTAGTCTCCCCCATAGCTCCGCTAAAGTTTTTTGCTAGTCTAAAAATGTTCAAATGGCAACACAAAGTGTTCAAAATGAGATTACAATTAAAAAAGAATTCCATATTAGTTCTACAAATCGCTACAGGGGCTAACTACATGTAAACTTGTTTCAACCAGTAAAGCAAACGCTGTATATTCCGGTGTTAAAATGCTCTAAATGAACATGAGCACCCACATTGACCACCTTAGCACCCCTATAGCTCCTCCAACCAAAAATGTCTGGCAGAGCCTCTGCTACAGAGCCAGCAGTTGAAAGTGTAATCACTTCAAACTGTCCTTTTTTCCCCACTTCAATCTCTCTTTTCAACCAGCAAACAGACCTGGTCCAGTCTCTGGTCCTTTCCGTTCCCCCCTACGGTAGCGGGGAGGCTACCCCCTTTGCCTTCTCCACCCATTCACTGTCCAGCCCTTTCAGACCAACACCCCCAAAAATATGCTCTATCTGCTGGCTCCACCCTCACATTGTGGACCACTGATTGTACAAGTGAGTGCACTGCATTAATTTCTGTTTTTATCCTGTTGTCTTTACTGTATCTGTCTACTGATATCTGCATCTTGCACTTAGTATGCCGCCGTATGTTGAAATGAGATCAATATTTATCCTAGATTAGATGAACAATCGTACAGATAACGGTTACAAAAATTGGCTGGACAATCACATTATCATACCTTGAAACGATAGTATGTCTAGGATATTATCATTTGTGTTGTGCTGAAGGTTTCACTGCTCAAATTCTAATTGTGGTGAACAATTTCAGACAAACTTTTGAACATAGTGGTATTTGTTCCAAATGCTATATAATACTGAGTCGTGTTTTACTTCATTTAGCCTAAGCTTACGGGTTTACATACCATTATTATTACTGATGTGTACAAATGCAATTGCAATTTTTTTTTAAGTCACGCTCACCCTGTTCTGCCACTTCCTGTTCCTGATGTAAAGTGAGATGTTTGTGCCGGAAATTATTTTCAGTAAAAAAAGTGACACAAAGTCAAAACATGTCTTTTGTTAAAAAATGAAAAAAATAAATAATGTGAGAAAAACAAAAAAAATGCTTTGCGCTCAACAGTTTATGGGCCCAGGCGCAACAGAGGCCAGAAGACAAAAGTTGGTGTCCAGTGGAGATGAAAACAACAACAAACTTAACTCTGGGATTGGGAAGTAAAATTATTTGGTGACTTACATATTATAGGGCTGAATATATATAGTTAAAGTTTAAAATGTCAACACTGATGCTGACAAAATATTATGGGAGAATCATTATGCTGTAAACAGAACAGACATCCCTGCAAAAAGAGACCAGATGAACCTGTGACAAACTATATAATATGGGCCGAAAAGCCAGGAATGGCACTAAGAAATGCAAATGAAGTCATAAGTGATGGTTTCATTATTGCGATGGCTCTAAAGAGACATTCACAATCATACAACCCTTTCTAAATTCACACAGCTCAAAGCAAAGAAGACAACATCCATGCAGTTTAAGAGTTACCTAGGGAGTTACGAAGAGACAGAGAGGTTTGATAATAAGCCACAAGCAGATAGTGTGATGAAGGCAAACATAACATCAGCCACATGTCGCCAAGAACTGTCCCCAAAAGGCTGCTCCAAAGTGGCTCTTCATCCCATCCTAATCCCAGAGCATCGTCTCTGTGAAGGCAGCAACAGCCTACAGAGTCCAGGTTTTCAAGAAAGGTCACAACAAAACTCATCAACGATGGGATAGCCTTCACCATTAAAGAATCCAGCATACTACTACTTGAAAAGGGTTAACAATGACTCTTTATTTCATGATGTAATCTCTTGTGACAGTGTAAATCTATAAAAAGGTAAAAACAAGATCTTAGGCCACTGCAATGTGAGTGGTGTGTATAAGTTAAGTGATGTAAAGGGAATGAACATCACAGGTAATGCACAACTAGAATGTAATGTATGAACAGAGGAAAAATTCACAAATAACACAAACGGAAAATGTGACCAAAAGCAAGAGAACGTCTAGTGTGTACAGTGTACAGCCTTATCAAGCCAAACAGCCATAGTTGTCATATTTATGTTATATTATTTACAGACAATTTTTTTGCGGGGGCAGAGTCTATTTCCTCAAACACAAATGAAGCCACAGTGGAAATAGAAAAGTTTCTAGCAGCCTGTGCACCTTATGGCCGTGTCAAGTGCATTAGATCACATAATGGCAATGAATTTACAAGAAGCTCCTTTCAGACACTACTGCGAGAAAGAGGCATAATATTCTCATCATTAGAAAGGCACGGCTGAAAGACAATGCAGAACTCTATTTGAGATGAAAAGCTGTCTGTTGTTGGAAAAGGGGTTACCTAAAGCATTGAGGTCCTATGTAAGGTGTGTTAAGGGAATATTTGTGGATTATAGTTAAGATAGTCCTCCATATCTAATCTGTAAAACAAACACAAGAAAAATATCAGATCATAGACTAATCAAGTTATCAAAATGGGTGTAGCTGAACAAGTTGATTTACACATACTGATAATTACTGACGCAGAAATATAAAATCAAAGCCAAAAAGCACCTAAGGAATAACCTTTAGCCTAGATGTCCTTGATACAGGAGCACCGGCCCATTGAAACTGATTTGGAATTACAAAATAAACATATTTTATAATTTTACCTAACACATGGACTAAAGCTGCATTGCTTTTATTATTTTTTTTATTGCTTTATATTTTTTATTACATTTTTTGTAAGGCAACCTCACTTTTTCATTGCTTAGTTATAACATACACTCTTACCAGTCTGACCAGCTTCTCAAAACAATGATATTTACTGCTTTTTTAAAATAAATAAAGAATTCATATTATGCAGAATGGAGTTAAGCATTCTGGCCCGGACCTCCACGATATTTTCTGTTTCTCATGTGGCCACATGGAAAAAATAATTGCCCACACAGACATTAAACAGACCGAGGAACAAAGTGAACAATGACACTATCTAAAGAGGGAAACAAACTGAATCAAACTGTAAAAATGAGCTTTTAATCTCTGTATTGTTACACGGTGACATGTGGGATCCCTCAAACCTTTAAAGGGTCTCTGATATCACCAGAGGCTTCCAGGTGGGAACAAGCAATGGCAGAAGAGATGAATGAACTCTCTCAAAGAAAACTGGACATTTGAACTGACTACTTTGCCTGAAAGTACACCCAGGTCTACACTTTGTGAGTTGAAAACAAACATGACCACAAATGAAGGAAATGACAAATGTGAGATTGTTCACCCAAGAGAGTCCCAGGAGTTTGTGGGCTTCTTATTTATGCCATGACTTGCACAAGACTCGACATTAGCTGGGTTGTCAGCAAACTCTCACAAACCTTAGCACAACCAAAAAGAGGATTTAGTGATGGCACAGTCCTAAAATATCTTACAGGCAAAAATGACTATGAGTTAGTCTTTGAGAAAAATGAGGAAGAACTAAATTTAATAGCAGTCGGTGACTGGGCATCTTCACTAATTGACAGATGTGGTTCAACAGGGTACGGGTTTGGTCTCACAAAACAAGGTGCAGTAATATCTTGGAAAATAAAGGAACAGACAAAAGTGACATTGTCAAGTACATAAGGCTAACTGCTACCACACAGGAAAGCATGGACTGTAATGTGTGTACTGTGAATGGGATGGACAGTAAGATGTACATGTGTAACAGTGTTTGGAGGTCAAAGCACATCATTATATTAGAGAAGCTTTAAATGAGGGAAAGAATTAACATTGTGCACTGTCCATCAGAAGATATGGCAGCCGTACACTGTATATACAGGACACAGCTAACCTGCTAGCCGCCATGTTCCAAGTAGGAAATGAGCATGGGTGTCTCCATCGACTCTGGCTCCAATTTACTTTGTACTGAAAAAACGTCGCCCGTCTCCATAACTGCTGTGTCAGGCTCCTCATTCATATGATTCCCATGGCAACAGAGGTCTGGCTACGTTTGTGGCTGCCTGGCTCAAACACTAAGCAGTTTTTGAAACTTTTTTTTAGCTCAGTTTTTGGCATTGTATCATGGGATTTTGGCCGGCTGGGAGGTGCAGCGTGTGCAGTTCAGGGGACACAATTAAGGGACTGTTGGACTGCGTGAAATGAGCCGTTTCGTATCCATGGAGATAGTGCAAGAGGCTAGCTAAGGACATTTGAGATGCTACAGACTTTTTACACCATATGTGGTAATAAATGTAACAGAAGACCTTCCAGAGGAAATCCACTGAGACCCTTCAGAGACAATACTTTGAGGGAACGAACACAAGGGACTGTAGGATAGTGTGAAATGAACATTGTTTTTCCTGAATCCATGAAGACAAGTGTGTGCAAGATGCCTGACCTGTCCTCCTGTTAAACTGCACTGACATCTTAGACTGAGAAGTGCAATGTAATAGTGCTGCAGCAAATTTCCCTTGGGATCAAGAAAATCTCTCTCTCTCTCATTTTAGTCTTAAAATGTTCGCATTAACCCCCTATACATATTCCTGGTGGGTTTTTTTTGGTTTGTTTGTTTTTTTATATTTTGTCTGTAACTCAATTTCTATTCATAATATGGAACTCAACTCCAAATTCGCCCCTGTAAGTGTTAACCTTGTGAGCTTCATTTGACTGAATCCATGCTATGGGTGACATCACACTCTCTCTCCACTTCTGCAATCACCTTATTACAGAAGTTGCCATGTCCGCTGCCATCATCATTCAGTTTCTATAATTTTACATGGGGCTGCCGCTGTAGCCCCACAGAACATGAAGAATCGGTGCAGTGTTCACTTGCTGGTGCACATAAACAATGAACATTTTTACACAAATTAATCTACTTTATGTCATATTTAAGCAGCAAAAGGTTTCTCAAATTCTCCACTGAAATGAATGGGTCCCTGTTTAACCAGAAGAGCCACCAGAAGCTCTGGCGCTTTTAGAGACACAAGTGAGTGAGGCAGAGTAAGGTAGATTCAGTCTACGGCTGTGCTGCACATTTTCAATAAAAAGTTATAAAAAGTGACACAAACTCAACGTGACTTAAAAAAAAATAAATAAAAGAGAACACGTCAGAAGAACAACAACAAATTGCTTCGAACTCAACACCCACATTTCTAATTATATGAAAGTGAGTAGCCTACAAAAATAAAAAATAGCTTAGTTTATAGCCTAGGCTGTAAACACTGATACCTATAACTCTGTGATAAGCTATAAACACTGCGATACCTGCAACAGATTACTGAAGTGTTAATCTATGTTTGCAGTATTTGTTCCAAGATAAATAGTACGTAAATATTTTTTTAACCTGCCTAATTGAAAACACCAGATTATTTTACTCAAATAAAAAACATTTAATCAAATTGACCTTTTGTTTAAACAGGCTTTTAAACCATGAGAAACTGGAATAAGAGATATAGTTTTGTACTAATTGTGTTGGCTGCTACCTGGGGAAGGCCTCTCTTGAAAAAGATTCTGAATTTCAAGGGACTTTCTGGTTAAATAAAGTTAAAATTTAATAAAAAGGCTGAGTTCTATGAGAGATGCGCCTCTATGAGAATTATTGTTGCACGTCATGGCTCACTGGCTCTGCTTTCAAACATTACATAATTACATAAATAAAAATATTATACGTTTTCTGAATCCTCAAATGCCACAGAGTAATTTAGTATCACAAATGTGTGTCTACCGTGTTCCTGGAGTTTTCAACAATAAAAATAGTTCAACAGATCAGGCGAAAATGGTGAAAACTGTTGTCACGTGGCAGTTTGAAACCATGGTAATTGAGAGAGACGGTCACACACGGACTTAAATGAAAGACAAGTCTGTTTTCTTTAGAATCATCCCAAACACAAGAGTTTAAATCATTATCTAATAGGCGTCACATGGCCTAAACCAAAATATGGACCTGTGTCTAAAGTGCATTTTTCGACACGGGGTTTGTAAACTAAAGAGGCTGATATGATACCGCTGAAACTCAGAAAAGTCTACCGCACCAAATTATAAAGCTTAGATATGGAACTTTACAAAAAAAATCCCTGACAGCCTGCTGATTTACACAGTCATCACCATGCTACCATGAGAAGGCAAACTCGCACAGCCCACGTGGACAATGACTTGAAATAAAGTATGCATTTGGTTACATGCGTTAAATCTGAGCGTCCTGATCAGGAATTACATACAGATTAGTTTTTCTATCGATCCTACCTTCCAGTGTGTTTTCCCGTCCCCGATCTTGCCTGTAGCTACTGTAAGTTGATTAGGGGACAAACTTTGGATAGGCGGGTCCTATACCAAACGGAGCCCTTGTCCCTTCTCTTCGCCTTAACACTCGGTTTTGTGCTTTTCCCGCGAGGGGGAGTGTCGTCCCAAACGATCAAGCCCCATGGGAGAGGCCCTTCTCCGTGAGGGTGCAGCGGGTACGGGTGGCCCTAAACGGGTAACGCGTAACACCACAGAGCCTTCTTCTATAGTTTAGTTACATATGTCCAAATCTAGGCTGCACGTCGTAATTTAGAAATCAGTAAGGTCATTTAAGCGTCTGTACTTGAAATTAATTACCACTGAGGTGAAATGCATTTATTTTGGAGTGGACACATAGTGGAAACAAGATATACATAGCCTACATAAGACATTTTTACTCACTGGTAAGATGTGAAATAAGCTGCACTAATTTAACACGCATTACATATCTCTCCAAGATATGGTATGAAAACTAATGATTCATACCATCATGAAATGCAGAACTGTTCATGAAGATTTGGACACATGCTGAAAGAAGTGCACTGCATAAAACACTGGTGTAAATGGGAATATATGAATATTCAGGTGACTTTATGTTTGAGTTTGACAAATATTTACACAGTACAAACAGAAAAACAAGAGAAGGTGGCGACATAATGTAGCGTTAAGAGTATCAGACTCCATTAAACTTAGGTAGAAGTTGGAGCGGTGATAAAGGGACCTCCAAAGGGCACTTCACAGCGGGTGTGGTGTGAAGGGCTCCGGAGGGCCAGTAGGAGCTGTTTTGGCAAAGGGCCACAGAGTACATAGACTTTATGTAAAGTACTATTGACGAAGCATCACGTGTCCCGTTAGTCCCAAGAGCTACTAAGAGATGTGCGTGCAAATGTTTTTTTTTTTTCTCACGTGCATGAAGAGACACAGCAAATATTTTCAGTTATTTTATTTTCAAATTATGTGCAATGTGAATTTCACAGTTGAGCTCAACCACCATTAAATTCCATAACCCAGACAAACCAAACCAAGCAAAGTAAAAGCAGGAAAGAAATGTAGTGCATTGCTGGCACAATGCTACAGCACCTATTAGATCAATGATGCAAATGGATGGCAAGAAAATGAACTGCGATGCTTCGAGACTTAAGACCACAACAAATGAACACATACAGTCGTCTGTTAGCTTGTTGTACAATGTGACTGGTGTGGGGAGAAGACAATATGAAGAAGTGTGATGTGTAATGCTTTTTAAAATTGTGTTAAATAAAATGCCACTATTCTACAGAAGAGAAAAAAACAATCAAAATGCATAACTTTTGTGAATAATTCTTATAGGGGAAGAAACACTAACATAACTAAAAGAAAACAGCCACTGAAGACAACAAAGAAGTCACATCTATTTTTCAAGTTATAAAAAGAAACTGAAGAGTTTAGAAAACTGTGCAAGTACAGCAAAACTATGGTACAGTATATTACACATAACAAAACATTTAAATACAGTACTGTGTATCAGTAGATCCTGAGAGTTTGTCTTTCTAGTTCTCCAATGGCCGTCCATAGACATGTGGATGGAGCTCAAACCTTTGCTTCTTCTTGATGTGGGCTATTGTTAGGGCACTGTCCAAGCCAAAGGTCAATTTAAAAATAGCATTGGTTCTTCTCTTGGAGAAGTTTGAACAAGTCTTTACTAAATGTTAGCATTTCCATAAAAATCCCTTAGATGATTGCTATAGGAGAACCTGTTATCGAGGGGTAAACTTCTTTAAGATAACAAAGATGTAAAGATGTAGTGCAAAGATGACACAGGTACTTGCATGAGGACATTGACGCCACTGACAATGTCACATTGACAAGGAACGCCACTCAGTGGTGAGATTACTTCTATACAAGAGATTGTCACAAATCAAAAAGCAGCACCAGTAGTGTCCTCGTGTGATGTCATGAAGAGATGGATTGGTGACTGTTGATGCATTGGACACAGGCCAGGTCACCCTCACTCACTGCGCTATAGTCTGTGGCGTGAGGAGGGTGCTTGGGAAGGTTTGCAGTGAAGGACCACTGAAGTGGAGAGTGATTCAGTGCAAAGCTGATTTAAGACTTTACTTCATCAGGAGAAACAGTTATTGATTCTGATGCCTCCTTACAAGCCACAGGCACATTGGCATCCCAGATGATCTGCGCTGAATTACGGATCACTTCAAGTCTGTACCCATGCAACAGCCAAACGTAAGAATGTTGGCGATTCTCACACACAATTAATGCACTTTACTAAGGTAAGAATATATAGCCTAATCACAGTTCTGTTAGTTTAAGTTATTGCTACCACAAAATAATTTGTCCAGATCTACCAGAACAAGTATTCTAATGCTTGTTTTGGCCAATAAGATGCAATTCAACTCAATAGAGCTTACTATAGCACATTTGCCTAAATGTCCCTTTTCTCTTTGTCAAATATCGGAGACTTCTGAGGTAAGCCTGTTAGTTGGTCTCAACTTTCCACTAAGTGTTGCCACAATTTAACTCCTTATTTCTCCAATGTGGAGAGTGAGTGTTCACTTTCAATTTCACAAGGTAAGTTCACACGACACAAAATGGATGCCAACCTAAAACATGAGGCTCCATGCAACTAAAATGTTTAACAACTTAAAAGTAGCTTTGGAGCAACACAGAGGGGTTTTGTTTGACACACTGACAGATGAGGGTCATAAAAGTATTACACAAGGATCAAAACAGTAATGTAAATGTCCAGCACACATCAAATTAAAATTCTGTCAAATGAGTTGCAGAAAGACTAAACAGGGAAAAACGCACACACACATTTTTGAGCCAAACCTAGAACTAAGCTACGGTTGTCACCTTACCCGTATGAATATAGACTTTATATAGTTATTTATATAGAGAGATCTGGACATGTAACATCCACAGCTCCAGAGGGAACTTTTCATTTGCCCTCATGGCGCTCACTTGCATGCTTATCATTTGTAAATGTCCTATAGCTATATGCATCTGAAACAAAAATAGAATGGCTCAACATTAAGCAAAATATAGTATAATTGCACTTATGATTCATTGTACGGTTTTGTTAGCATCGTGTCGGTGCTGTTGGACAGAAAAAAAAAAATACTGCAATTTTTAAAAAGCACCCCATATTTGATCACTTAGAACCAAACATTGAACAACGTAAGACCTAACAAAAAAAATGTCCTTGTGGTAGACACCCAAGGAAACACCAGGCACAGGGCAGGCACGATCAGACTACTCCCTCCGCCACATCCACTGGGTTTGACCAACTCTCCCCTTCATCAAAGCACTTTCTGCAAACACTGTGGGTAGAGTTTGGCCACCACACACTCAAAATGGCGGCCCAGATCCCAGAGGCGGTCGGGCGTCTCGTACACTTTGGTCCATGCGTCAGCCTCGTCGTCGTACTGGTAAAGGGAGTTCTTGCGGCTGGTACGAAACACGTGCTTCTCCACCATGACCTGCGTGGCTCGCACAAACAGGTGCAACTTGCCTTGGAGCAGCATGGCCTTGATGTATGGGCTTGTGGCTTGGTCAAAAGGCAGATCCCTCTTACGGCTCCAAGTGTTCTTCTCAATGTCGTAGACCTCCATGGTGAAGGTACGCTGGTGGTTTCGGCAGATGCCAGCGATGTAGTAGATGCAGTTCTTGTACAAGGCAGCCAGGCCCTGGCTTCGAGGGACGCACATGGATGGAAGGTGGCTCCAATAGTCTTTTCGGGGATCGAAATAGAAAAAGTATTCACCTGTAGAAGGAGAAATAATACTAGTTTTATCATCAAATGTAACCAAGGGACTCTGGCTGCAGACCTACACCCAGAGGACCCTATCCCACAGACTTGTACTAGATGCATTTCCACCCACATGTGCCTCGCCATTTCAGTTTACTTTATAAATGACTTAATTACACTTTGAACTATGAACTAAAGGCTACAACTGATACCGTCTTATAAATGTGATAAGGCTCATTTAAAATACTGTACTGAGTCAGCATTGATAAGGGTTATTAATTATTATATTCTTGTATCTACTGACACTGGTCACACCATTGTTCTGCTGTTGTTGTATTCGACTGCATCCTTTGACACAGTGGACCACGATATCCTCCTGTGTCGCCTACAAAATTATTTTTTTATGTTCGGGTTAGTGATTGTGTTTCATCCACATGCTGTCATGTGGATGAAAAAAGGAGTGGCCCAAGGATCCATCCTTGGGCCACTCCTTTATTCCACTCTACCTGCTTCCCCTAGGACTGTTCTTAAGCGTCAGAATGAATATTGTGCCACTCATCTCTTGGACTGGATTAATGATGTTAAGACTGATTCTATTTTTTATTTTAATGATCAAAAGACTGAGGTTTTGTTAGTTGGTCCAAATTGTGCTGGTAGTGATGTTTCAGGTCATCTAGGATTGTTGGCACATTTTGTCAAACCCACTGTCATAAACCTGGGAGTGAAAACTAATCAAGACTTTAAACTTGACAAACAAATTAGTGTTGTGGTAAGGGCTAGCTTTTTTCATTTGAGGTAACTGGCAAAGATAAAGCCATCACTTTCAAGACACCATTTCGAGATTTTGATCCACACTTTCGTCAAGACAAGATTGGATTATTGCAATGCTGTGTATGTTGGCATAACCCAGTCTTCTAACTGGTTCACAGAAACTAGACCACGTGTCCCCAATCCTATCTGCTCTTCACTGGCTCCTTGTCCGTTTCAGAGTGGATTTTAAAATACTTTTGTCTTAAATGCCTAAATGGCCTTGCACCGCAGTACCTTGCTGACCTGCTGGTGCCATACTCTCTGATGCGCTTCCTCAGATCAGTGACCAGGGTCTGCTCATGGTTCCTCAGCCCAGGAGGAATCTTAGAGGAGACAGAGCATGTTCTGTTTTTGGTTCTAAATTACGGAATGAGCTGCCTATTCACATTAAACAAGCTGACTCTCTTGTTGTTTTTAAATCACTTCTTAATTTGTTTTCTTTGACTTTTAACTAGTTTGGAGGTCTTTTACTGTTCAGCAATTGTTGTATATATTTTTCACTGCATTACACATGTTTTTTTTTTTTTATCTCTTTGTATAGCACTTTGGTTGTTTTTAATAGCACTGCATAAATAAACTGGTGTAGGATTTAGTAATGTTTCATTGAAAACAGAGGTCAGGAAACAGTGGACTTTGGCGGCTTTTAGGCATGGCCACTGTTTGTTTATGTTTAGGGATCTGTGAATGGACGCAAGTCATGTGAGGTCATCTTGGTGCAGGTCTGTGGGTTGGCCCTCTAGGTGGAGGTCTGCAGCCAGATCTCTCTTAATGGACCAGCAAATTCTCCTCTCAAGATAACTTTTTCATATTTTCATTGACTACAGTACAATTTCAGGAAAACTAAAAATGAAATTGTAGAGTTATACTTCTATACAGTTCACATAAACACTGTAGACCAAATTCAAAGTCCCATTTTGCTCCAGTACAACCTCCAGCTTGATGGCTGATTCCACCTGGCAATCAAACCTCACACAAAAGATCAAGTTTGCATGCATTAACATTAGATTCTTATGATTAGAGTCCCTAACCACACTCACCTTGTAGAACATATATCCGGTCCTTGTACTCCACAGCGCTGTGAAACTCCATGGCTACAGGCATAGGACTGACTGCTGTCCAACAGTTGTCTCTGGCGTCATAGCACTCCACTGACTTTAACGCATTGCGCCCGTCTCCTTCATACACGCGTCCTCCCAGTGCATAAAGCTTCCCGCAGCAGTGAACCAGCCTACAGCCAATCCTTGCTCTCAGCAGGGGAGCACGCGGGAGCCACCTGTTGCCCGCATGCTCGTACTGCCAGAAGTCACTCTCTGCTCGGTGGTCTATGGACACTTCACTGTTGCTAGGTCTGTAGCCCCCGGCAATGTAGATGTCGTTCTCTGGGGACACCAGGATGCCTACCTCTCGCAGGTCGTTTGGTGGTTTGCAGAGCTTGAACACTCTTCCTGCGGCAGTATCCAGGCAAGGCACCGTCTGCTTCTTCCCTGAGTGTTTGTGAGCGGCGTCAAAACAAATGACCATCTCAGACGCGGTCATCCCCAGGCGCTGAGGGCAGCCGTTGGTGCCAGTGAGACGTGCTTTAGTCTCGGCCGGGTCCTTGGAGATAGACAGGGCGCAGGCGAACGGGGCGGGTATTCGATTGAGGAAGGCTTCGTCTAGGAGTGGTAGACGGATACACTGTGAAAAGACTTCTGCCAGGTGGGCTTCGCGGCCAGGTAAGTCGTGCTCCAGCCAGCGCACGATACTCTCATACACATGCTCCTCCTTCTCCACGTTTAGGTCATCATTGTTCAGAATGCTCACCAACTGCTCCTTGGTCATCTGGAGGAACTCCTGCTCTCGGGATACACACAAGAACTGAAAACAAAAGAGAAAAAGTCAGATTTCATAATATTCTTAAAAAGAAATCATTGTTACATTGTTATTGTCAGACAAATATGACAATTAGATACATTTTCAAACTCACTGTAACCCAGGTGTCAAATCTGACCAGCCTGTCATTTTTGCCAGTCATTTATGAATCTGCACTACTTCCACTCCAAATCATACTACATTTTAAGATTTAGGATAACGTCTATGTCTATTTACTTCAATATATAGTACCAACCAAACGCAATTCTCACTCTGTCAACTCTCTACCAGAGTAATACCTCCTCTTCTGGCAACTAGCCTATTACCATTATTACAATTGTAATACTAGTTTATAACACATATGCTACATCATTCAGCCTAAGTTAAGTATACTATAATTTAATTCATTGGTTATTAATGCAGTTATTGTGAATAAGAGGAGGTGCTGGGTAAATTTACATGTTGTGAAGACAAATATGGTGCAGCTACTGATGCAGCTGTATAGATGCATTTGTTTGAACAATGAAATGAAAGTTAAATCAATGACGAGAATAAACGTCCTGTGAAAATGAGCACAATATGTTTGGCCGACCTTCTTGCGGATGTAGTCCTGGGATCGCTCCCGCAGCTCCTGGTGTCCATATGCATCAGCGAACATATAGACCCCTATACAGTTCTGAGGGTCCAGTCGGCTGATCATGAACTGGGCACACTGGTCCTGCAGCGCTGGGATCTGGAATATGCTGGCTGCAGTGAACAGGGCCTGGACGTTGGACTCTGACAGAGTGACCCTGGACGTGTAGGCGTAGTCCAGGACTAAATGCATGGATTCTGATTCCACTCCAACAATTCTGACTTCACGCTGGCTGCTTTCTGTAAGGCCACTGGTGAACATGGACCTGAGAATGGCACAACGCAGACATTTCGATGCCAATTTGAAAACACTTAATAGGTCTTTAGTTCATGTAAAGTGAGTATTACACTGAAAGGTTTTTACTGCACTTCTTTAAAAGGTCCTATATTATGTAAAATTTACTCTTGTGAGATTTAAGTCATGTTATAATGTTGTCACCTCCTCAAAAACATACCTGGAGCTGTGTTTTTTGTTTCATTCACACATGTTTGAGTAACACTTTTTTATTAGACTGTTTACATCTCCAAAGCCCAAAATGCTCAGTTCCATCTTGTGATGTCATGAAACGGTAGTTCATGACAGCTACCCTTTAACCTTTAGTTCAGAAGAGATGACCTATTTTAGGACTGAACTCATCCAAATGAATCTATTGAAGGTGTATGAAGTTTAAAAGCACAGTGAAGCGCTTCCTGTATTACCACATGACATCACAAGGTGGAAGTGGGGTGTTTTCCATTTGAGAGAAGACCTCAGCCTAAATATGCAGAGTGTTAATGTAACAAAAACAAATCCAGTTATGTTTGTGATGTGGAAAATCATAACATAGATCAGAAAAATAGTGGGCCCTTCAAGATTTTGCAAGACCTGGTCATTTGCTTCATTACTGCTCTTTATGCCAATCCCAGGACTATATTTGGGAGAAAAAGTCGCATTTTTACTTTCACTGAAGTCATTTGTACAGTCTATGCATATTTATGTTGTATAAAGGCCCTAATTACCTGAAATTTTCTGAAGGGCATTACTGATTTATGATGAATGATTATAAAATGCCAAGGGATATAGCAAGAGTCAAATGGAACCAATATTAGGTATTGCTGGGATTCAGATGACACCACAATATTCTATAGGCCAATAATATTTAATTAAGACGAGGGAAGCTAAGACAAATACTGTTAAAATGCAGATTTCTGTTGTAATACAGTGAGTTCCTGGCTCTGGTCACCAGTAAAAATGGTCAAGTTCAATATTTGTAATTTCCCTCAAGGATATTTCATGGCAAAGTACAATGTCATCAATAGGAAAAACTCTCTTCCCCCATCTGAGAGTATGATATGATCACATTCTAAAATATACTTCTATTGCTTTATTAAAATCAACATTCCATTCACATTTTGCAAGTATAGTTGGTAAAGTCATATAAAATATTAATGTTACACTTATTGCGAGAAGAAGCATTTAACGATTTAACGATTGTTCACAATTATTGACATCATGACCAAACAGTGTAATACTTCTAATCACCATTCCTCCAATGTGTGACTAGCTTCATGAAATGAAACAAAAAGTCAACGTGACATAAACAGTAAGCACTTTATATTTATGTTTACCTTTGCTGCTGCCCCCGCAATGGGTGGATGGTATTACGATTATATTGTAACCTGAATAATCACAGTGATCTTAACCTATTAACCTTACCATCCATTGTTAAGAAAAGATTTTTGAAAGGGTAATAAGTGACAATCATTTGCAAATATTAAAAAGACAACATACATTCGATACTGTACCTAAAGTATGGACTGATTGCTGCAAGCACATTTCGATGACATGAAAAGGTCTTGCCATGGTCCACTTCCACTACAATGTCTGTGAGCTGTGCTTCATCATACAAGGCTTTGAGCTGCTGAAGGATGTTACAGGCATGGACAGCATCTACCCCATTGTAGTTGGTGCTTGGTGGTGTCCCATTCTGTACTTGTAACAGCTTCCCTACCTCTGGGAAAAAAAAAAACAAAACAGAATTGGGCATCGATTGACGTTTAATGAGGTGAAAATAATGTCATCTGACATCATACCAGACAACGCCGCAAAATGCCAGACCCTAAGTATTTACTTGTATAAACGTGAAATTTACTAAACCTGCACAAAATATAGGCTGACGCTCTGTGTTGAAAAATGTGTTGTGAAGACGTGTGCCATGTCATCTCATATAAATAAATGAACAATTGCTCCACAGTCGAGCCCAAAGCTCAGGGTCTGACACGACTCCACACAACAAGTGATAAGAACAAAATACTGTCTCGCCAGGTGGTAGCTGCTAGCCTGCTAATACTGATTGTTCCAGCTCGGTTTTCCAAGTCAAAATGAACCTCTCATTTTGAAGAAAACACGACGTCGTGACAGCACGAATAGTCCGCACAAGAGCTCATCAATTGTCTGGCATTTACGGTCGAAGAAATAGAGCGGGTGTTGATTTTAAACGAGCAGCTTTAGTGCTCAACTTTTAGCCAAGAGCTAGGCAGCGAGCTAATGCTAGCAAAAGATCTTATCCACCATGTAATACGACTTTAAAATACTTTTATGCACTGGAGATCACATTACGCAGATACACAACTTAGATCACAGACTAAAATAGTGAGATAAGTGACTACAACCTAATGTCAAGCCTATGATATCGTCGCACCGTCTATGACAGAGATGTTTACTCAATCAGCTGTGCATTAGAGGCTACGGCTAACCGGTGTAAAGTTAGCCAAAGAGCTAACACTAGCAGCTCAAATGGCTAACGATTACCAACAATTTTAGAAGTCGTTTAGAGCTCGATTCGACCTTAAAAGAAAGAAACGTGTCGCGATTTTCCCCGTGGCACACACAACATCACAATAGCAACGAAAAACTACAATATAAATACACATTTTAAGTCAACCCGGCGTAGAAAACAATGATTTTAGCTAACCTCCACTGGCAGCCATTCTCTCCAGTCTGTCTTGGGGCAGACCGAGAAACGTCAGTGAAAGCGCTGGAGCCCCCGGAAACAAGGAACAGCCAATCAGCTGAGCCGCTCACAAATAATAACCAATCAGATTCGTGCATCTGAAGAGCAGAGGAAAGCTATGGACATGAAAGTAAATTAATACTTGGTAACATGGCTAAAATGAATGCAACTCTAAGAAGTCCCAAGTATGGATCTATGGTTAGTCACTGCCTACATCTAATCACAGCTAAGGGATGTTTTTTTCTGCCTTCTGCACTAGACTAGTTACTGGAGCACTTCTGGACAGTTGTCATGAGTTGGGGATGAGGCCAAAACAGTCAGATCCCTTCTTATACACCCCATTCTTTCAGAGAGGTGATGGATTATCTGTTTTGCTGGATTCAACAGAAAGGGGAATGCGTCCCCAACATATTTCATTTTTGGCTTAGCCCAGATTCTGTTTAGATTAGATTTTGTTTAGGCTATAGGTCTACTGTTTATAGGCTATAGACCACATTCGTTCAAAGCTATATTTGAATTAAATGTTGACAGTTTTATGGGCTACAGCTGGGGTGTCCACATAGATATATCTATATCATATATGTATAGACTGTATATAGTTGTCCAGTCTGACCATTTGGAAAAGGTTGTATTTGTCTCTTGGGCCATAGATTGTACAGCCCTTTGCTACAGCCTAATCTCAGGCTTCAATCACACATGGTTCTAATTAGTACGCCTATCTTAAAGGTGCTCTAGCCTATAACTTTTATTATAGGGAGCAACCACCTGCTTGTCTCCATGGAGATGTTATTGCTTTGCCTGGAATATTCCATAAATGCATTTATCCATGGAGACAAGCAAGTGATGCCATCAGGCCAAGTTAGAGGTCAGATCTGTGGAGATTTTGCAATATCTCCACAGTGAAGCCATGTGAAATTGAGCCTTGCTGCTCTGTGATGAAAGGAGCTTCTTGTTTTTATTTGAGGAATGTTATCTTTCCTGTCACTAGTCCTGTCACTAATATCATCTGATCTAATGAATATATTTATCCTCAATGGGCTCAAAACTGACCCTGGGTGTATATTTTGGTCTCTTTGCATGCTTTTTTATGCTGTGCTCCATAATTGTGTTTGGCTTTGGAGTGAGAAACCAAAAGTTTAAAAAAAAAACTAAATGTATATATTTGTTTTATTTTTTACTTTGTGTTCACTTCCTTTTACATAATGCCCCTGACTTTGAAATTGGTTAGGGCACACATGAGGAAACGGGGCAGGGGGTGTAATTGCAGTTTAAATGTGTGTTTTTGACAAAGATGGAGGCAATTAAGTGCATCTGGAGACCTGTAGAGGGATGCCTGCAGATGTTGTGAGGAGCCATGAGCACTGCACCGTCTGCTGCTCAGGAGGAGACAGATAGGAGCACAATAGGAGGTGCCTGTGAATATACACAGGTGCACAGTCAAGGAGTACCACCAAAACACATTAGCAGATGTAGCAAAAGTTAAGATAAAAGTATGATTACTAAATCAGCAAGTCACCCTAAATCAAATCAAACATCATTTATAAAGCATTTTTCATACAAAAATGTAACACAAAGTGCTTTACAGTCATTAAAAAGCAATCCTTAGTGCCCTTCCACCCAATCCCCCTACCCCCACAACTGCCCGACCTCACACAATCATACAATTCACAGACAGTCACATGCACAGTCTAACCCACATGCACACATATGCACGCACACGCACATACACGTGCACACACAAACATACACACAGCCACACGTACACACATACACACAACCACAAACACGCACAAACACACGCTAAAATATATATAACTAGGTACAGATAAATGAGGCTGACTACAAACAGATCAAACTACCATAATATGACATGTTCTAGTTGCCCCCTCAGTAACTCTAGAATTTCATTTATAACACAATTTTGAAGAGAGGACAGAGTGTGCCACTGGATGATTGTACATCATCTGCCCTGGTGTAGACTGACAGAAGTGAGGCTGCCAATCTGCGCCATCTGTCCCTCTGACCACCACCAGCACTCACACACCTCATTTATACTACAAGTTGGGTGTATCTTGCCTAAGGGCACAACGACTTGAGCCACTGCTCCCCCTCTGTGGTATTCCCAGTGGCCTCCTATTCAAGTACTAACCTGGCCCAGGCTTGCCTTGCTTTTGAGCTCAAAAGAGATCATGCATTGACAATGTGGTGTGGCCACAGTATTATAGCGTATAGGCTCTTTTTCGTGTAAATGGTTTGGTCTGGTCACAGACCAGTGCTCCCTCTCCATCAGAGTGGGAGGGGGTGGGCTGATCTGGGACAAACAGCAGGGAGGAGTTGGATTAGAGAACTTCCTGGAGTGTGGTGCCATGCACAGTGCCCAGGCTCTGTCGGTCATCAATATTGAGTCGGTGGCGCACAGAGATCTATCACCAAATCCGATTCCACGCACAGAATTCCAGGGTCCCAGCAGAGTGGCCCGGGATGGGCTATTCCCCTCTCCGCTTTGCTCTCACATTATTCCAGGCCCCAGGAGAGTATTCTCCATCATGTCAGTGTAATGTAGCACACAGAGGCAATCACGCTGCTCTTCTGGCCTCAGGGCCGAGGAGAAATGCAACTTTAGCACTTCATCATCTCAGCCACAGCACACAGCGCTGAGTGTGGAGAGGAGTCCACACAATGTGAGTGCAGATCCCTAACGGGGGCCTGCTGCTTGTGTGTGGCTCTTCAATGCAGGACTCCTGCTCCTCCATTTCCATTTGGAGATCAGTGAATATGCTGCCTTACAACGACTGCGCTTATACATCAGCACAGCTCATGTGGAAAGAAACTCAGTTGGATGCAGCGGTACCTGCTGACACCAGCTGAAATATTTGGATTCATGAATGCTGGGCTCACTCCGAGGCAATCAGAGTCATTCTAGTGTGATCAGTGTGAAGAAATACTATGCATCCCAAAGCAGAGGCGTTTTAATGCCGACTTATGGGCTTGCTCGTATTACAGCTTCATGTTTTGGATTTTATGAAGCTTGGTCTGCAGAACGTACCGCACTAGTACCACCAGACTTTCTTGGTCATTGATTGGAGCTTAAAAAGACACCTCAGCAGAATTCTATTATTCTTTAATTCAACAGCAGCAATTCTGGGACAAGATGTGTGTATAGTCTGTACCCTCTGCCACTCTGCCCAGCACCCAACACTCACAGCCTTCACTAAACCCTTGTCACCCTAACTGAGCTGTTTTTGAAGTGCTTTTGTTTGAAGTGTTATTGATCACACACAATGGAGAGAAAGTGTGTACATTAACAGAATGAAAATCATAAATTGATTAGCTACATGCATAACTGCAAGGGAAGTCACAGGGAGAGGTCAAATAAGGGAGGTGTTTGAGTGATAAAAAAAAAAAAGTGATATATAAATCAAATACACCATTACAAGTAGAGATGTCTGCTGGCTGCTGTATGCACAAGGACACAACAACAGCATTCATCTGTGGAAGTGAATAATTAGGATGCACACAAATAATAACTGAGGAATAACTTTAGACTGCTGCAAACTGTTCTGTTTTTCATACTTTTAAGGTGGTAAAAATCAGGTAGGGTGCCTTTAAATGACAATATTACGAGATCTGCATTAAGTTCCAACTAAGCCATGATTTGGGCACGGTTTATTTATGTGAACTTTATTTCTACACAAAACAGATTCTAATCTACTCCAACACACCTCACCATAAGCACACACAAACTGGACCTATGCCATCCACCTCTCCAGAATACTAATGAGAGAGCTTACAGAGAGTCAAGCACGCTGACCTCAGGCGTGTAGAGAGACGAGGGGGGTGGGGGCATATACAGATAGCCTACGAGACTGTCACCTTTGACCCCATCTGACCTTTGCACTCTGATCTATACAGGCAGTTGACATTCGTCTTATTTTGAAAAAAAAACAAGGGTATACTGGATATCCTCAATCGGACATGACAGAAGGGATGTTAACATTATTCAGTCATTCAATAATCAGTTTCAGTTTTAATTTCCAGGTCATGATATAGTCTTAATATAAAGTGTATTTTTAACTGTCTGTTTATGTCACATTAAAGTGCCCATATTACGCTATTTTATGATCTGTTGTTCTGATCTGATGTTATAATGTTTCCTCATCACAAACATATCTGGAGTTGTGTTTTTTTTTTTTTTTTCATTCACATGTTTAACACTCAGACCCTGCATATTTAGGCTGAGTGCTTCTCTCAAACAGAAAACACTTTGCAATCTCATGTGGTAATACAGAAAGTGCTCTACCGTGTTTTTAAACTCCATACACCATCACAAAACATCATTTAAATAATTCATCTCTGGAATTGCCAATCTCTGCTAAACAAAAGGTAAAAGGTGTTCACTTGAAAACTACCACAACATGACATCAGAAGGTAGAACAGAGCATTTTGAGCACTAGAGATGTAGATAATGTATAATAAAGGGAAACACAACTCGAGGTATGTTTTTGAGGAGGTAACAACATGGTTTTAAGTTCACAAGGGTCAATTTAGGTAAATCTGGTTATAAGTTAGCCTACAGAAATGAAAGAAAATTAAGGTTTAAGTAAATTGTGGTGATTTTTCTCTCACAGTAATTTTAACTCCAAAATATATTGTGACATCATACTACTCAAGTGTAAACATCACACATTGCATTAAAATGATAAAGAGCAAAAAATCTAAATCATACTAAAATTCAAAATAAGTAGCAAAATTGGCTATTTAATATAATGGAAGGCCAAAGATGTCATAGCAACAATATAGGCTAACTTGTCAAAATGGTTATCTTTAGGTATAGCATAAAATGAAAAAAATGTCTATTTATTTATGTTATGAAATTCAATTAAAGGTCCTATATTACATTCCATTGACTTGAGTGAGTGTTAAGCCATGTTAGAATGCTGTTACCTCATCAAAAACATCACCAGAGTTGCGTTTTGTATCATTCACACATTTGAGTAATCCTTTATTATTAGTCTGTTTACACTGCCAAAGTTCAAAATGCTCTGTTGCACCTTGTGATGTCATGAAGTGGTAGTTTTCAAGTTAACAGCTACCTTTCTTCAGTAGAGATTGATCATTCCAGAGCTGAAATGATTCTTGTGAGGGTATATCGAATTTAAAAACACAGCGGCGCACATCCTGAATTATCACATGACATCACAAAGTGGAAGAGAGTGTTTTCAGATAAGCAGACACATAAACAGAGCAGGGATTAAAAACATATGATGATTTTTGATGGGTTATCGCTTAAAGTTTTGTTCTCACACTGCAAAGCCGGACTTAAACCAGGACTAAACCAGGAATAAGCTGTGTCTAAACAATAAGGCTGAATCTGTGACTGATGGTCGGATGGCATTTTGGTCAATCAGAACAGAATGTGTGAAAAACAAGAATCTGTTGTTTGGAAAGCCCTTTAACGCAGTATTGTCTCTATGGAAGAGCAACATTGCCATCTAGCATCTGTAAACAGGAGTGCATGCTGAGGACAGATGGGCTCCTCATTGTTGTGTGTGATGTTGGCGTTTTATTTTGAGATATGAAATAAATCAAAATTAACAAATAATACAGCCTCTTAAAATGCATTGTAAAAAAGTGAAAAGTGGAAAGCATTTTTTAAAAAGCTTTAGTTTATTAAAGGGGCCCATATCGTGCTATTTTCTGATCTATGTAATAATGTTGTTTCTTTATCAAACCTAGAGTTGAGTTTTGTTTCATTTATATGTCATAAACACACAAATCCTGCATATTTTGGCTCCCTTTTTTCTCAAACAAAAAACTGTTACACCTGTTGATATAATTTAGTGGTAACACAGGAAGTGCTCCATTGTGTTTTTAACTCCATACACCATCACTAGAAATAGTTTGATAATTTATCCTTTCAACCATTTATCATTTCAACCCTGGAATCTGAACAAATGTTAAAGGCAGCTGTTAACTTGAAAACTACCACAACATGACATCACAGTGTGGAACATAACATTTTGAGTTTTGGAGATGTAGACAGACTAATAATAACGGGTTACTCAAACGTGTGTGAATGAAACAAAACACAACTCTAGGTATGTTTTTGAGGCGTTAACAGCATTCCAACATAGCATAAAGTTCATAAGCATCAATTCTGCATAATATAGGACCTTTAAAGTGCTGCCAATTCCAGATAGCTCTTAATTTCATATTTTGATCACTCTATTTCCTTACAGTGTTGTAAATATGTCTTTGTAATATAGCAGAATCTCTCTCTCTCTCTCTCTCTCTCTCTCTCTCTCTCTCTCTCTCTCTCTCTCTCTCTCTCTCTCTCTCTCTCTCTCTCTCTCTCTCTCTCTCTCTCTCTCTCTCTCTCTCTCTCTCTCTCTCTCTCTCTCTCTCTCTCTCTCTCTCTCTCTACTGATTTGTGCAAACAAATATACTCCAAACTCCAAACGTGGAATAATGCCACTTGCAATTCCAGCCAAAGTGCTTATTCCACAGTAAAACAGAAAGAGGCCAACTTAAAGCTGAAAATACTATGAATACAAAATATAAAACCTATTCTCCCCGCTTTCTTTTCAAACATTCACTTAGAAGAGGTGTGTAAATTCCAGCCCCTAACCCTGGATCTCTTGTGACTGACAGTTTCTATACGCTCCACACATGGCCTCACTTACTGCTGCTGTATTGAAATGTATTCCACAGTCTCGCACACATTTGCATGGGCCGCTCCCTCACTGGCTCCTCGTCGAATGATAAGCACGCTGTGCTTTGTGGCCAAACTCCCAGAGCCTGGCGCCCGATGGCATTTCATTTGAGTGAAGAGAGGAGTTTATCCAGAGCCTTGTCGATATGTGTGAGGGATTACACAAGAAGACAGTGCCAGATACCAGACCTGCAGCTTTTATGCCTTGTAGAACATGGTCAGGTGATGCAAGACAAAACAAAGGAAACAAATGCATACTGATGCTTCACTGTGACATCATGCTGGGGCTGTATTTGTGTATTTATATGTATTTATATGGTGATGACACAATGCACATTGCAATAACTACTAAAAAGGTTTTTATATCATCAGAAAACTGAAATAAAAAATACAAAATAAACAACAACACACATTCATGGTCCTGTTTAGGTGTTTCAACTAAAAAGTTGAGAATGACTAACTGAAAAATGTAGGCTAATCAGCTTGTGACTGTATTTTGTGTGTGAGAGACTTGTTTAAAAGGCAAAAATCTGATCACCTGTTTCAGTTCCACCTAAATTCCATCTTTTTCTTGTCAGATTATGTTAAAATAAAGATCAGATTAAAATCTATCTTGGGTAATGGAGCTTCAGACAAAAAAAAAATCTACAGTAAGCATCACATTCACAGAGAATATTGACTACTGGGAGAGGGCATTATATGCACCTCAACAGTTCTGCCCACTTTGAAGCCTGGCAAGGTTCTTCAGAAAGTTCAGAAAACACACTTGTGATCTCATGAGGTAACCTAATACAGGAAGTGCTCCACTGTGTTTTTACCTTCACGCACTCCTTGCCTAAAAATTGAGGATTTGTGTGTTAAATATGTATGAAACAAAACACAACTGCAGGTATGTTTGTGATGAGGAAACAACTTTATAACATAGATCAGAAAATTGTTCAAGAATTATTTTTATTGCATTGATTCCATTCAACAACATCCATTTTAGATCCCATGTGGTACATCTTAACCCTTTAAACAGGTTCATTTTGCATTCAGCACCTTGCATTCTGCGTTATTCCTATTATATATGTGCTTCCCTTGCTACATGAGTACTTAATCTCTGGACCTACACTTTCTAAGATTTAACCTTAGTCCTTTAATCATATAAAATATCACTACAAAATCACCTTTTTATACCATACCAACATGTCCGCTCTTGATCAGACCATCCCTCTCATTACCTCTCCACATCTCGCCCTCACTAACTCGCTCGCTCCTCCGCTCTAACCGCTCCCGACAGCTGGAGATGAAATAGAAATTTTGATATCAAGCCCCTACACAAAGGAGGCTTGACCTTTGATCAGTGAGATGTTTGATGACGTGAAATTTGCATCAGAAGAGCACAGGGCTGGAGGAGGGAACGGCGAAGGTCAACGGCCTATTAGGAAAGAACAAGCCCCCTAATGCTTCACCGGGGCCCAGCGCACTATTTGATGTCCACTGCTCTCAAGTAGAATGGGAAATGGAGCCCCCAGAACAGAGTGGTGACAGTGGGAGAATTCATTAAGCTTATTTTAACAAGCGAAAAAAGGCTTGACTCTTGTCTGTTGTGTTAAAAAGGTTGTGTTAAAGGGCCCATATTACACTATTTTTTCCATCTATGTTCTAATGTTGTATCTGCATCAAAAATGTTATGTTTTGTTTCATTCACACGTGTTTAACACACAAACCCTGCATATTTAATCTGTGTTCTTCTTCCAAATGAAAACAATCATGCCACCTTGTGATGTCATGTGGTAATAGTGGCTCCATTGTGCTTTTAAATGTCATACACCGTAACTAGAATCATTTGGATAATTTCAGCCCTGGAATTGCCCATGTCTAAAGATAAAAGTTAGCTGTGAAATTGAAAACTACTGCTTCATGACATCACAAGGTGGAACAGAGCATTTTGAGCTGTGGAGATGTAGACAGACTAATAATAAAACATTACTCAAACATGTGTGAATGAAACAAAACACAACTCCTGGTATGTTTTGGAAGAGGTAACAGCGTTGTAAGATGGCTTAAAATGTTTTTTAAAAAACTGTAGTTGTGTCCTTAGACAAGACACTTTACCCACATTGCCTTGGATGAAAGTGATCTGTACATGAGTGAAGATGGTGGTCAGAGAAGCCAATGGTGCAGACTGGCAGCCTCGCTTCCATCAGTCTGTTCCAGGGCAGCTGTGGTGACAATAGTATGTAACCAGAATGAATAATGCAGTATAAAGAGCTTTGGGTATCTTTAAAGGCACTATATACATCCAGTGATTAACTAATGAATTAAAACATATCTGTTAGTAATTGGAGAAGTAATTGGATGTAAAGTGAATGCATGGTAGTTCAAATAAGGTAAGGTTTAGTAAAGGTAATAAACATACATTGTGTAAAAACTGCTTTTCTCCAAACATGTATAGACTTCTAACTGATACCACACAGTGTCACCTACCTGTAGACTGACGATGAGCAGAGACAGTCCCTCACACGATTCCCTGCACGACTCTTGAGTGGCACCGCAAATAAGACTGCATTTGTCATTTTCACATTTTAATAACTTTTCTCTTCGCCGAAAATACAAGTCGGTCCTGAGGATAGACATTCATTCCCAGTGAATCAGTCTGGGTCAAAGGTCAAGTGCCCGTTGGTTGGCAGACATTTTTATGCATCGCAAATACAATGTGGAGTATTGGATTACATCACCTGCTTTATTTCTCTTGTGGATGAGCTCAGACATTTTTGAAACTGCACATTTTTGGTTTTTAATCAATACTGGTATAATTATCTCACTGTTGTTAATTACACTCTCTAAAGGCCTGACAGTGGAAAGATGGATTAATGCGTTAATAAAGATAAAATACTTACCGTCATCTGGCTCAGACAAATTAGATGTTCTGGGGATCAATAAGTTCTAGTGTGCTGCACAAATTTTGAGAACACTGCTGAGTTATGTTCTGATCTATGTTATAATGTTATAATGTTCTTTTTAAATTATTATTATTAAGGACAGCAGAATATAACATTTAACAAAATAATATCCAAAATAATATTCACCATAAAAACGAAACACAAAAACATAGAGCAACACCCACAACAAATACACCCCCCTCCACACACATTTTAATTAAATAACCACACTGCTAGAACCTCTTATATTGATATTTTTGATCAGTTGATCATTTAAATTAGTTTTCTATTTCACTCTCTTTTTATTTATTTGTTTTTATTTTATTTTATTTTTTTCTAATTTTTTAATACACATTTTTAGTCACTATACTTAATATTATTTTCACCATCATCATTTCCTTCCATCACCTTTTACTATTTATTACAATTTTAAAGTATAATTTTAAAGGCATTTTATAATGTTGTTTCCTCATCACAAACATACGTGGAGTTGTGTTTTGTTTCGTTCACACGTTTAACACACAAACCTGCATATTTAGGCTGTGTTCTTCTCTCAAAAAGAAAACACTCTTTTCCACCATGTGATGTCATGTGGTACTACAGGGAATGCTCCACTGTGTTTTTAAACTCCTTACACCTTCACTAGAATCATTTGGATGATTTCAGCCCTGGAATTGCCAACCTGTACTAAACAAAGAGGTAAAAAGTAGGTGTTAACTTGATAACTTCATGATATCTCAAGGTGGAACAGAGCATTTGAGATTTGGAGATATAGACAGACTAATAATAAAGGATTACTCAAATTTGTGGTGCACTCCAGGTGTGAGAGAGAGAGCTTTGCGTTGTGCATACTGACGACACCTGGCTTTTATACTTGTAGCATATATTTACTTCACAAGAGCAAGTTATTTTGTGTAGACAGCAGTTGGCTAAATATAAAGTCACACATTAAAGCTTAACTGGGCAAAAAAATTAAATTAAAAAAATAAAACGCCTGTCTCCTCTTTTACTTTCTCGATTCTGATTGTGTGGCGGTACATCTCTATATTAAAGACCCATTCCATTTTCTACCACAAGAGGGCAGGCTCAGTCCAGTATTTCTTCCGTTCAGAGTGCAGGCATGCGCGGACACGCTGAGGTGCAAAAGCAAATAAAACACACTTGAACGGCAGACGTGCAATGGAAGATGAGTGGAATCTTTTGAAAGCGTTGGCTATATAAACATTTCTTAACATTTGTGTTCGGTATCTGTTGTTACAAGTTAATGCCTCTTGTGTGCTTGCATACAACTAGGCTATGTGCTCCTATTAAAGCTGTAGTCTTCATAGATAACCCCGGTAAGAGCAGAAATATTATTCTAGTGGCATTTTTAGGGTAGTTGGCTTCACTATTTTCTTAAAGGTGCACTTTGTAACTTTTCTATCTCAATGGAGACAAGCAATATTACAGGTCCAATCTATGGAGAAGTGAGCCCATTCATAACAAGAAAAGAGGTGATTTTTGGCAATTAGAAAACTGAATGTAGAATGTGCTATAAATAAGTTTAAAGGTCCTATATTACGCAAAATAGACTCTTTTGAACTTTTAGACATGTTAAAGAGTCATGTTTATTATTAGTGTGTCTACATCTCCAAAGCTCCGAATACTCTGTTGCACCTTGTGATGTCAGTAAGGAGTAGTTTTAGTTAACAACCTTTACCCAGAGGTGGGACCAAGTTGTTGTTTTGCAAGTCTCAAGTAAGTCTCAAGTTTTTGACTGCAAGTCAGAGTCAAGTCCGAAGTCGAATACAAGCAAATTCAAGTCGAGTCTCGAGTCACTGGCCCATAAGTTCAAGTCAAGTCCAAATCGTCTGCTTTGAGCTTCAAGTCAATTCAAGTCTTTAAACCAAAGTACCAAATATAGCTTAGATTTTTGCCATTTATATGACTTTAAAACTCAATTGTACTTTAAAAAATCACAGTATATTTCCATATGAGTATTTATGAGTATATAAGAGTTGTAGAAATGTACATTTTTCTTTTTTAAATGTCTTGACAAGATCTGAGTGTGAATCATTACAGTCAGAATAGACACAATTTAGATTTAAAAGTGCTTCTCAAGTCTTCTCAAGTCACAGTCACAAGTCCGAGTCAAGTCCCAAGTCATTGACCTTCAAGTCCAAATCTAATCCCAACTCTTAGTCCATTTTATCAAGTCATGTCTCAAGTCCTAAAAATAGTAAATCAAGTCTGAATCAAGTCCAAGTCACGACTTGCAAGTCCCACCTCTCCCTTTACCTTTTGTTTAGTAAAGATTGGCAATTCCAGTTCTGTATCCAGATTATTCTAGTGAAAGTGTATGCAGTTGAAAAACTCAGTGGAGCACTTCCTGTGTTGCCACATGACATCAAAAGGTGGAGCATTTTCTGTTTGAGGGAAGAACTCAGCCTAAATATGCAGGTTTTGTGTGTTAAACATGCATGAATGAAACAAAACACAACTCCAGGTATGTTTGTGATGAGGAAACACATTTTAACATAGATCAGAAATGGCGTAATATGGGCCCTTTAATGCCATACTGTGAAACAACTGAGGCAAAGCAAACCCCCACCAGTAAAGTTACACAGTGCATCTTTAATTACACACAATAATGTTCACTTATTCGTGAGTGGGCGGATACTTTACCATTTGTTCTTCCTCCACCTTTGCTCGTAAGTTCGACAAAAGCGGCTTTATTATTTGGCTGCACTCCTCGGTCTTGAGTCTGGCCAGGACCGGAGTATGCTGTTGGAACAGAACTTGAAACGAGAACAGATCCAATTTTTGTTCAAAGACATGCATGCCTTCCCCTTCACCTCGGAAATGAATGTCCCACCCCGATATACAAACTTGGCTTTCTCATCCCCTTCTCGGTAGTTTTTTTTTTTCTTTTGCTCGGGGCAGGAAGCAGACACAGGAGGTTTTGTGCTTCCCCGTGGAGAGGGCTTGGACCCCCCAGCTCTCCACGGACTGGACTTGAGTTTGGGAGATGAGACGGGAAACAGGTGTCACCCTTGACCTTCTCAGGGCCAACAAGAAGAGACGCCCCACAGCTCGGACTCCCGCACAGGCACAGGCATAGCACTACTGTACACTGCGCTTTTAATTATGGCTGCAGGACAAAATGATATCGGAGGAGTTAAAGCTGCATTCTGAAATGTTATTAGTGGTGGAAGAAGTACTCAGTTGTGTTACTTAAAGATGCACTATAGCTTTTCTGGTGGAGAGTCCGCCAGATGCTTTTCTCCATGGAGATGTCATTGCTTTGTCTGAAATGTTTCCAGTATGGTATTAAATCTTCTATTGTCACGGAGACCAAACCAGGCAAAGTTATTGGTCAGATCTGTGGTGAAGCAATCTTGCTCACAGTGAGAATGCCTGTTACTGGTATTTTGAATAAATGTAAGTAGAGCTGTTTAATGTCATATTGTGGAACATTTATAACAGAGCAATGACATATCCATAAAAACTAGAAGGTAATGGATCCCAACAGATTTTGAGGTATTATAACACTTCAAATGTAGTGATTTTGATAAAGATTTGTGTTGAATTTTGTTCAGTAGGAACAATTGAATCTTTTGTTGTTGTTTTTTTGTATATTTTTGCTTGCTCAAACTACGAACATGTTAAAAATTAATTCTGCAGCCTTGACAGCAGGTCTCAGACAATCATAAAACATGCTTTTACCTTTCAGACCAGTTAAAAAATGTAGTGGAGTAGAAAGTACAGATATCTGCTCTAAAATGTAGTAAAAGTAAATGTTAAAAGTATACACTTGTACTTAAGTAATGTGTCGATACCTAAAATGCATCAGTCTGTGTAATTTGAAGAGACAGTCACTGCATGACTTAACAAGGGACAGGTCTTTAATGCAGGATTACTCAAATGTGTGAATGAAACAAAACACAATTCCAGGTATGTTTCTGAGGAGGTAATAGCATTATAACATGACTTAAAACTCACGAGAGTCAATTTTGCATAAGATAGGGCCTTAACATTAAAATCTGATTCATTAGCAAAACAACAATTGCAATAATATACAACTTTCAGTATACCTCCTACGTCTACTTATCACTTGACTAAAACAATAGTGCTCAGTCTGGTCTGCATTGGTCAGTGATGCTGTTGTGCGTTGTCCTCGGACACACAGATGACCTTTAAGGCTGAGGAGGCAACACAAAGTAATAAGCTCCAAATCCCGGCGGGTGGCTTAAGTGTAGCCGGAGAAGTTTGGGAAGTGTGCAGAGAGCAGTGCCCTCCACGCGTCTGTCAGCAGAACTACTATCACCCACAAGCCTACACTTATAACTACAAGATTCACTCTGTTCATCAGCTATGCTTTAAAAGGACCATATTACTCCTTTTTCTGATCTACGTTATAATGTTGTTTCCTCATCAAAAACGCACCTGGAGTTTTGTTTTGTTTCATTCACACATGTTTAACACACAAAGCCTGCATATTTAGGCTGAGTTCTTCTCTTAAACAGAAAACAGGTTGTTCCACCTTGTGATGTCATGTGGTAATACGTTAAGTGCTCTGCTGTGTTTTTAAACTCCATAGACCTTCACTAGAATCATTTGAATAATTTGAGCCTTGGAATCTACTGAACAATTATAGTAACAGGTCTTTGTTAATATGAAAACATAATGACATGAAATCACAAGGTGGAACAGAACATTTTGATCTTTGGAGATGTGGACAGACTAATAACAGATAGGTTAAATAATAAAAGGTTACTCAGACATGTGTGAATGAAAGAAAACACAATTCCAGGTACATTTTTGTGTAATACTGGATCTAAAGGGCCTGTACCCTATTTTGTTCTATAGTTGAGTAAACTTTTTTTGGCCCAGTACTGATAAGTAGCTCTTAAGGTCAGAATAAGTTCACTGTGTACTGTCTGCATCTATTGTCCAATAATTAGGAAGTGCCCAGTTAGCTTGCTAGTTGTTTCCATCACCATACTTCATGCTGGCCTCAGGAAATTGCAAAACACAGTATTGCTAACAGCAACTAGCATGCTAACTGCACACTTCCTACTCAAACACCTCATAATTAGATGCAGACAGTACACAGCAGACTTATTTTGACCTCAGGGGCTACTTATACAATATATTTTGCTCAAATACATGAAAAAATGTGATACAGGCAAAAAACAAATTCAGTGAAAATGCACGTCATTGTTGACTTTGGATCTGTTACAAAACACTGCTCGGCAAACAGACACTTCATTGACCAATAAGGAAATTGTCACATTTGACATTTACTGACATATACTGGAAAAACTGGTTAGCTCAGCTCATGTTTGCTGAAGAATGAATGAATCAATTATATTGTAAAACACCTGTCATAATCTTCATATCGTTATTCATCAACAGTATAATTTGAATAGGTTTAAATGTCTAGTCACAATGAGGAAGAAGAGTAATTCCTCAGAGTAAAAGTAATTAAACTTTTATTATGCCAATACTTCACTGCCAGATGCAGAGGTGTATAGCCAAAGATTGTGTAATTATTGCTTCTTTTCAGTGTTGTATTTAGGAAACAGAGGGGAAAAAAAGTTATACTTTTTTCAAGAAGAGACAATGCTCTTTGTATTTAGTACTACATCATATATATGTAACCCTTACTTTGGATTTTGTTAACTGGATCTTAATATAATAACATCTAAAATTGTGGAACTAGTCATTTTTGGGCAACTTTAGTGCAAACTAGGTTCATTTGCAGGCTTCTTGTCAAAAACACCTAAATCTTAGAATGTGCTGCCTTCAGTGGCCTCTGCAATTCCAAGTAGTTGGTGACATCACACAAGATTGTCCCGATTACAGATTTGAGTTTGAAATGTGGTCATCTGTTTGTCCATTCACATTATTCCTCATGTATCCAGACCCATTAGTTCAGTGTTTCCCAAACTTTTTTTCTGGAGACCCATATTTTTAAAGTCACAAACCTTCACGACCCAAGTCAATAGACATTAATCGTAAATCACAAAATAAAGGTGGATTTGGCTGTTATTGAACATTAATGAGGATATTTTATTGTTGACTGAGTGATTGTGTCTCTCTGAACAATTAGTATTACTCAAGTTTTAAACAATGAAAAACTGTAATTGAACCAGCAATAAAAGGGTCCACTAGTCGCCTATTTGGACATTAAATGTAGCCCTTTTTTTTTTTTGTCCAATTGAACCAGCAATATTGGTACAAAATAGTCAATAAAATTATTACAAAACAAGGTGACCCAAAAAAAAATCTCTTGAGACCCACTTGAGGGTCGTGACCCAGCCTTTGGGAAACAATTCATTAGTTGTCCAGGTGCTACTGAGTTTAGCAGCTCTATTTGATTTGTGGTTGTGGGAGGAATTTAGGAGTTTAGTGCAACTTTAAACTATTTTCAAAGAAGACATAATGTACTTTGTATATGCTACTATAACACAAGAAGATCCTTTTACATTTTGTTAATTGTAGTCTCTTGTATTGGTCTAAAACTGCCGAATTAAAGAAACAGATCCATGGATTTTCTGTTTAGATTTTGCCTCTTCATAGTGAAACGTCATTGTAACATGTAAATGGATTTTTGTTTATGTGGATTTATTGTTGAAAAGGGGCTATGTGGTTTTGAATGCCGAACTACACAGTATTACCCAAGCATGCATGAATCAATGAAATAAAACTAAGCTAATGATGAGGGAACACTGTTACAACATTAAACAGCTCATAAAAGTTGATTTCACATAATGCCCTTTTAAAAAGAATTCCCATTTACCCAGCAGTTCACCACTTCCTTCGTTAGTGAGCACAGCGCCCTCTCACTAATGTTTTTTCTCCTTCTCTGTGGTTATCTGGAGCAGGAGCCTGACAGCAAATGTTTAACTCTGCAACGGCACAGACAGATGGCAACCAAATGCCTTTTATTGCCTTGCCTGTCTTTACCACGTCTCAAGTTCTCACTCTAGAGCCAAACCTCCCAAGTTCCTGCGCATGATTCGGATGCATTTTCCTTCTTATTTATCCAGTGTTTGGGCTGACTGTGCTAGTTGCTAATCGTCTCTCACTGCCCCCCACCAGTTGTTGATTCTTGAGCGTCACATGAGCTGCTCGTACAGGCAGACAGGCGCACGCACATGCATACTCGCTCTATGCTTTTCATACATGGACAAGTGCAGATGTACGCACATATGTTGCTTTCCTTGCACTATGCAGGGCTGTGCTGCTCAAACCATAATTTCTTGCTCCACAGGTGCAGCAGGAAATTACAAGAATGGTTTTTAAAAAGTCCAAGGGCACTCCAAACTGCATTGTGTAACATTTTAGTGGAGGGACTGCCACCTGCTTGTTTCCATGGAGATGTTATTGCTTTGCTTGAAATGTTCCAGAGTATAGGCTCTATTCACGTTTACGTCAAAAACCAGGAAGAATCTTGGAAAGATGCAATTACAACTTCCGGTGTAGTACCCGAAACTGGGCTCACCATCCGACTGTGATAAAATCCATTGAAGTAAATGTGATCAGAGGTAAAATGAAGACTGCATATGTATGTGCTGTTTGGAATCATCTGGAATGAGCGCCTGTACCCAGTGCGCTCGGAGTTGTGTGTCATTGGTGAAATGATGAAAACTGAGGTATGGTTGTAACTGTTGATTATCCGAACATAACAGAACACTACAATGACATGGAAATGAAGAAAACTGGGCCAGGGAAGTTGTAATCACATCTTTCCAAAAGTCTTCCTGGTCTGTGACGTAAGCGTGAATAGAGCCTATAGCATTAAATGCTTCTTTCTGACGCCACTAGGCAATGTTACAGGTCAGATCTGTGGAGATGTTTTCTGTAGCATTAATTACACCTGCTTAAAGGCATTATAGGTATGTTAATGCCATGTTGCGGGACATTCCAGCCAGCAAGAGCATCTCTGGGTAAACAAGCAGGTGACAGTTCAAAAAGTTGCATAGTGCAAGATAATAACATAAAATAATGTAATACAATGGTTTTAAAAGCTAGTAACAATTTGTGGTTGTTGCAACCTGTCAAATTTACCCATCATATTAAACTGAAGTAGAAGTAAATGCAGTAAGTGTAACATAAAGCATCTAATATCTTTTTAACATAACATCTCTTTAGTTGACATGGTAGAATTGAATACACACTTCTTCAATAATTTACCAAGATGTGAGTCTCCCTGTTTTCAGATGGGCATGATTGACAGATGGATTAGCCAATCAGAGATCTGCATGGTCTGTCCGTATCAAAAAAAATATCACAGGGGACTGAAAAACATCTCAGATTTCTGCAGAATTAATGAGCAAATAATTAAATCCTGTTAATCTGAGGTGAGATAAATCTGATTTTGTTTGTAAATGAAGGGTGACTGACCAATGAAGTTTTTTTCTTTCACATGCGTCACTGAAAATAAACTGATTGCACACTCATGTTTGGTCGTGGTCAGACTGATATCGGTCTGTATAATACAGAGGTGCCATTCTGGGTTTGCCAGGCAAACATAAAGCATATAATAAACCACTATCTTTTGAATTTGAAAATAAAGACAAA
Organism: Boleophthalmus pectinirostris; assembly: GCF_026225935.1. NCBI lineage: Eukaryota > Metazoa > Chordata > Actinopteri > Gobiiformes > Gobiidae > Boleophthalmus > Boleophthalmus pectinirostris. Next base: position 19,332,082 of record NW_026571299.1, on the reverse strand, counting down.
AAGAAACTTGCAATACATACATGAAGAGGGCTGCAATAAAATTTTTTTTAAAAAAAGCAATATTATATATTTCTCTAATATTGCTGAGTTAGCTGATACATAATAAAGGATTTGCTCTGTTATGTTACTCAGTATCCTGTGGGTTCTACTAATTCAGTTACATAATCCAACAACAATTGTGGTTTTTCACATCTATTTAGCTTTAACCAAGTTTGATGCTGAACATGCGGCAACAGGAAGAGCGTCTCGTGTAAAAATAAATAAATAAATAAAAATACAAGAAAAATACAACAATTTCTCGAGAATACAAATAGAACAAATGGCCTGCAAAAAGAAAATAATATATTTTTTTAAAATCATCATTGTCAAATGCTGATGTGATGATTCTATTACATTAAAGCAAAGATGTTATTTCAGTTCACTTGAGTTAAGACACACAAGATAAAAGCGCGTCTAGACACCCAATGGTCATAGTGGCATGCCGCCTGAGCGCGTTTTGTCGATATAAAACAACACACGTACAAACAGAGATCAAAAGGAGCTCATAAAGGCGTGTGCTCGAGATGTAGATAAGGAATCGCAACTGGCACCAGCTGAGCCTGCGCTGCTGTGAGAGCGGTGCTTTGACTTTTGACTGTCTGCAAACTAATCTAATCTGTTATGAAGGAGCATAAGTGTCTTGCTCAAGGACATAAAAGCAGTATGGAGGTTGATGGTTGAATTGGTCAAATTAAATGAATAGTTCTTCCCTGTTTTTGCTGTTGTGTCTTGGGGCAAAACACTTCACCCTTTTGCTTGTATGAACAGCTGGGTTAGACTGGTGGTAGTCAAGGGGTTATCCATGAATTTTAGCATGATTAAAAATTAGAACTGTTGTCATAGCGATTAACAATTTAAAATGGAATAGTTTATCTTTTGAATGGAGAAAAAAAAAAAGCTGACATAGACCCAGAGATAGAAGTGCTTTTCATGTCTGCCTGGAACCTTGCCACCGTACTGAGTGAAGAAACATAGAACATAAATGTAAAATATATGAATAGTGAAAAGAAAAATACTATAAAATAAATACAAATAAAATAAATGCAAAATAAAGATTTCTAATCAAGCCTACCTACCCAACCTTCTTGACAGTTTTTTCTATTTTCTCGAAAAATGAAAAATTACTAGGGCAATTAAGCCAGGAGACTAATGACTAGTAAATTATAGTTTGTTGTAATCTATAAAATTTTAATAGTTATTATTATTGGGTCATAAATAACAGTCAGTGGTGTGTAATAGTCTGTTATTAACTTTAGAAATCATACTTTTAAGGGTATTTGCTGTCAATACTGTGCATACTTGTTACTTGATTAATGTTTTGTTTGAAGTAACAGTACTCTTACTTGAATAAAAGTTACTCTTCCCACTGTGAGTAAGTCTACAAATGAGAAAAGCTTTATGTTGGCAATAGGAAATGATTTCAACATGTGTTTTTCTTGCACTGCTCTCACTTTTTTCATTTTTGTGCCCTGTCCTTTGAAAATACCAGATTTTAAAGATTATTTACAGATTTTCCAGTTATATAAACTTTAAATTCTAGCTCAGATGTTACATCCAGAGACTTGCTTTCCCCAAATACTTTTAAAAATCGTAATTTCATGGACCACTACTTTGTACATCTGGTTGAGTAATATTATTTTGAAGTAACGTTGCTTTTACTTAAAGGTGCATTGTGTAACATTTCTGGTGGAGTATCCATTACCTACTTGTTTTTATGGGTATGTCATTGCTCTGTCTGAAATGTTCCACAGTATGACATTAAACAGCTCTACCTTACTTTTATTCAGCTAAAAAAAATAGCATTCTGAGTGGGAGCAGGGTTACGTCTCCGCAGATCTGACCTGTGGATTGAAAGGTTTACTGAGAAACATTCCAGACACAGCAATAACATCTCCACAGAGAAAAGTATCTGACAGACCCTCCTTCAGAAAAGTTACACAATGCACCTTTAAGTACAGTTTGTGACTAATCTTTCCTCAGTACACAGGTGGAGGTGTCAGCTTCCGTCGGGTGTACATGAGGAGAGAGCACTTCTGTTCGGTGTGTAGGAATGTCCCTGGCTCTGTCCCTGTTGACTCACACAGACTATTTGTTTGTGGTGAGACAGGGAGGAGAAAAGCGGGCGAGGTGTGAGCTAAGGAAGTCATCAGACCCCCTCCCGAGACGGACAAGCCCCTATTATACCCAGACCTGCCCCCCCTCCCCCGGCTCTGAGTGGGGGTCCATAATTGCAGCTTTGTGCGGTGTGTGAATTCTTCGCCTGCACACACTTTCCCAGAGCGTGTCCGGCCACCAAACAGATGGGCTCTGTACGGCGGACACAGAATGGTGCACAAACTCACAAATGCACACGCACGAGACAGGTCACACTTCCGTACCAGAGCACATGGTCTAATGGCAGGAAAATGTGAGGGGGGAGTTGTGAAGTTTGGATGATTCATTTGTATGACCTGAAATAATAAATGAAGTAAATAGGTTATTAGTATTTATTTATTTTAGTTTAGTTTATTTATTTTTTCTGGCCTAAGCGCAGAATGGCAGCAGGTCACAGTAGCTCCTGGAAACTTCCTTAAACTTTCTGTTATGTCAATCACTATTTCATTTTTTTAGTTTTCTCCTTATACAACCTCTTGTACATAGCAGAGAGACATTTGTATTATGTTTCTATATTTTTTTTTTTTATTTGTACATATACATTTATATAATTATGCTTTATTTGACACCAGACTCTTGTTACTTTTGCCAGGTATTTTGAATTTCCACCCATCCATTTTCTTCCGTTTATCCAGGGCCGGGTCATGGGGCAGCAGTTTAAGCAGGGACACTCAGACTTCCTTCCTTCCCCAGACACTTCCTCCTGCTCCTCCGGGGGAACCCTAAGGTGTTCCCAAGCGTGTCCTGCCCAGCTGGTCTCCCAGGGCCTCCTCCCAATGGCACCCAGGAGGTATTCGGAACAGATGCCCGAGCCACCTCAGCTGGCTCCTCTTGACATGGAGGAGCAATGGCTCTACTCCGAGCTCCTCCCATGTGACTGAGCTCCTCACTCTATCTCTGAGCACCCAGCCACCCTGCGGAAGAAACTCATTTCATTTAGACCACTTGTATCCGTGATCTTGTCCTTTCAGTCATTACCCAAAGCTCATGACCATATTTAGAATTTGTTATTACTTATATTATTTATATTTTTGGTCTTTGTTATTATAAATTATATTGTGTGTGTTTAAAAGTCTAAGTCTAAGTTATGTTTCTGAAAAATAAAATATTGTTTGGAAATGAGGAATTTGTGGTAATGTTGGTTCAGGAAGTATACTGGTCATCCTGCCTGTAAAGTTGGCAGTTGAAAGCTTGCTCTCCCTAACACCATTGTGTCCTTAAACAAGACACTTCACTGCTTTTCGAGTGTTGGTGTGATGACTTTAAGAGCCTTCATTATGCAAACTTGCCCTTCATGAGCTTTAAAATATATTATTTTCTGTCATCAATACCTTGGACTTTTTTGCACATTTCTGTAATCTACTTATTCTGTATCGCTTTTGAAAACTCTAAACACTGCAACACCTCCTAACACATACAATTTGTTTGAGTTTTTATTGTATATCTCCTCCAAAATCATTATGTCTTTTAGTTCTATTAGCAAGTGTACCATTAGAGGACACAGTTTTTAGCTGTTTACAGATTGCTTCCTTTTTCACTGAACAAGCATTATGCTGGTCTATTGCCATCTGCTGTTGTTATTCTACAATTTCTTCTTATGATTTTTGAATGGTTCTTGATTGCATTGATTTTGATTGTCTCAATAATAAAAACACACACACATAGAGATTTCCAGATGACCATCATTAAAATATTTCCACCTCTTGGACAAATGCGGGATTGCATTGACTAATAATTGACTATTTTGCAGATAGGATTATTTTTTATGTATAAAAAATAGGTCTAAACAGAACATGAAAAATGTTAGAACTACTGCATAAATATATGTATGCAGTAGTTACCATTGACCATTTCCATGTGTTAGTAGGTTATTCAAAATCAAGTACACGTTAATGGAAGTAATAATTCAGTTCTTTTATTATACTGATCCTCTTGTCAATAAGAACTGGCAACTTCAAAATCAACTGCTTATATGGACAGGTGCACCCGGACAGGCTTTTTTCTCCAACTTCTAAGTTTAGTTTGCAGATCGTGTGATGAAACGGTGCACTTTGGGATAAAGAAAAGCAAAGGGACAAACAACTTCAGCTCTAAAGGCTTTTGTTGCGCCTTTCCTTTACTTTGTCCACATTACTGGACACTATTGTGGGAAGTTTTGGGGCTTGGACGAAAACAGCACATCGCCACGGCAACCAGACCCTGCTAATTGTGCCCTTCAGAGTTTGCAGCTGCATGGGCACATTTTGACCCTGGGAAATCATGTGTGGAGATGCCTGTATAAATAGCTATTCCTCTCCCTTTGGTCTGATCCTGTCTTCAGCTGGTTTGGAGCGCTCTTTGACTTTTTGGTCTAGCCCATGTTTCACACTGTCACCAGGGTTGTCCAGGGCCCCTTGGTTCTGTTCAGTCATTCTGTCGACAGCCCCTCTCACGGCAGTCCTCTTCTTTCAGGTACATATCTTCACGTGTGAGCGGAAAAGTCAAGAAGTCCTCCACTTGTTCACCTCTTCATTTGGACACTTGTGTCTGTCAGCAAACAAGCAGCACATTCCCGACCTGCTCTTCCACAAAGGGGCCTTTATCTGTCCGCTTTAGGACAGTTTGAGCAATATGTCAGATCGGGTATGGGAAAATTAAATCTGGGGTACCTGATTGTCATGCTGTAAAAGGAAGAAGTATGTATGTGAAATCTACGTAACTCTCACAAACTTTTTAGTGAATTGTTAAAGCCTCTGTTTCACTAAACTGTGCAAAATGTGTCTTTCTCCAGTACAGTAATATTGTATAACCAAATCTTGAGGTAAAAATCTGCTGTGTACTGTCTACAAAGAATTTTTTCCTCAGAGTATCAGGAAGTGTGTGATTAGCATGCTAGTTTTTGTCAGCATCACCATGAAGTGAAAATTACACTGATCTTTAAAGTCATGAAAATCACTTAGAAACTCATTGCAGTGAATAATTACAGTAGTTCTGTTGTAAAATGTTTTTAAGACAGTAAAAATGAATATATATAATATCCACATGCAGTAATTTTCAAGTGCGTGGACAGCTTTAGAACTGTTTTATTTTTTTGGTTGTTGTTTGTTTGTTTGTTTTTTAAACAGAAAAATGAAATTGGGGTGGACCTCCCAAGCACAGCTAGTCAGAGTCCCGTCTTACTTCCACTTTGACGAGAAATAAAAATACTTTATTATTAGCTACATACAGTGTGAAGTTGGTTACCTTGAGTAAAAAATTTTTGTGAAATATTGACAATGCTATGTTTTGTGAATTTGATCAAAACAAATAAAATGGTGGTTAGTGAAGTGCCTTGCCCAGAAACACCAGTGCCAGAAGTAAAGGTGAAAATATCAAGCAATGATAGAATGTCATAGACAGGCTGGCGCCACCTAGTGCCTCCGCTCTAGCAGCGATTGGTTAAATGAAAAAAAGTACCCGCCTACTGTCGAGCGAACAGTCAGACGGTTTCTACAAAGTGAAACCGTCTGATGAATCAGGCTAAGAATGTCTAACTGTCCTGCAAAAACATAGAATAAGACGTATAGTTGGTGGGTTTTTTGTTTAGTGTTTTTTCTTTCATGCATTTATTTTTTTAGTGCTCCACCATTATTCTTGCTGTTATGTAACTTAAAACCACTCACTCAGCTGTGATTGTGGAGGCTGAAGGTTCGTGAGCTCATAAAACTGCAGATGTGTGAAGGAATTTTACATTTGTCTGAAAGCATTGTCACATACACAAAGCTGAAAGAAACTATAAATTCCAGCACAATTAGTTTCCTTTCTTTTAATATAAACTATAATTTCCCCAGCTGCCAATTCCAAACTAAATGTCCATCCTCATGACCTGAGAGACCTAGTTAGACGTGTGCGACTGGCTCTAGAGCGTGACAAATTGACAGTGTACATTGAAAAGGCATTAGAATCAACAAGCTGGTTTTGTGGCAGGGATTTCCTCCTCATGGTGGATAGTCATGCTTGTGAAAGGAGGAATGCAGTGGGACATGTGCTGCCCGGGGCCCAGCTAACAGGTGCTCCAGGCTCTTGTGTGTCGTGAGAAGACGAGGCCAGTGGGAGCAGAGTGGGCCAGGTGCACTGTCACCATGTTCATCTGTGTGAGGGGGAATACGCCACATGCATACGAGCGCAACTGTAAACCCGATCCAGGGCTAAGGAGAATTTAGCCAAGAGCCTCCCCATAAAGGCAAGTGCATAAACTGGGAGAGCTCTAACCACATATACTCATTTAGAAACACGCCTTAAAAGTAAGGGTCTGTGCGGTCAGTGGGTCACATTTTAAACATATTCTGAAAAGCTATGGGGAGAATACAGCATGTGACATTAACACAGACCATTTTGAGTACCTGTATAACAGTACAGGTACTTTTTCATTTGGTGGTATTCAGAATATAGTTATTTTTTTTAAAAATTCAAAATGCAAAGAATCAGAGAGGAAAATACACTTAAAAACATTCCTCTTAACCTTGTCTGGTCAGTGATAAATAAATGCATAACAAACAGTGAGACAAATATAAAGCTGTTTTTAATACTATGTTGTATGTTTACTGTACACTATAATTTAAATGCAGCCCTGCATGAAAGTATTCTAAGTATTCAGAACTCTGGGAACTCTCCAGTCTGAGTACTCTGAGTACTCAGTACTCTGACTGGACCTTGTATCTGAGTAGGTTACAAAATACATTTTAATGCAGGTATTCAATATTCTTTCACCAAATACATTTTCAAAGTATTCTTCCATCACTGAACACAGTATCATTCAAATGAAATTATAAATGAGCTGTGTCACTGTATGTCAGTGAAACAGTGGTAGACATACTTAATTAAATGTTGTATCTTAGCCTTACCATCTTGTCAGTGCCTGATCTTGTTTGATCTCAGAAGATAAGCAGGGTTTGGCTGCTGGCAGCAGTAGCTCCAGTGCATACTGATGGTGCATAGGTACCAAAGATCTTTGGTTGAATTAGTCAAGTTCAAAACTGTTTTTGTAGCAAATATTGCACTGAAAGGAAAGAGGCCCTTCCTCATGACAATTCTGAACAAAACTAATTTAATTTCCTGTAATCTGGGCTAGATTAAGAAATCCAATTAGCTGCAGCTCACATTTGTCTTACTGGATGTGAGTTGCAGTTGCAGATTGTGGACATTCATTGCAGACAGCACAAGTTTAAAACTTTTTTCCAGACCCCAGCGCTCATGTTTTATTTTGCTTCTATAAGAGGATTCAAGAGGAGATGACTTCTGCATTTGAGTGACCTGATTTGACTTCGACTTTGGTTGCTTAGTGCTGTGCGTCTGCTCCCAGATCCTCTTGCATTCATACCGAAAGAGGAATTTACTTGCCAGGCTTTCTCACAATGCCTTTTTACAAACATTTTAGTGCCCTTTCAATATACACTTTACAGATTCATCTTCTTGATTAAATGTATGCCTGTTTGAAAAAAGTTTTTATTTCAGAAAATTCAAAGAGCATCTGGACATGAACACTACCATCATCCCGACATAATACCTCACTTTGGACCTGGAGATTCAGTTGTAAAAGGGAGGTTTAGCAGTTGTCCTGATGCATTGTACAAGATAAATGTACTGAAGAAAGCCCGTAATGAGGAAACAGAAGTGACACAAGGGCACGGGTGAATGTTTGTTTTTGCCATTTTGCGCCTATTGACTTAGCTGTGCCTTCATTCCGGCCCGTCCTGTCCTTTCTCAAACAGACCCAGGTGCATGCTGGGAAGATAAAACAGACTAGAGCCAATCTTGTCGCTGCTTGTTGCTTCGCTGTGCCAACCTGTGATGAAATTGATGATTCTCAACACCTCCACCTTAGGGAGTGTGTTGATTGCAATAGAGGATGATGTGTCTGAAGGAACGTAGCTTGGAAAAGATTTGAGCTCGAAATGAACGCTTGAATGCTTGCAGCTGTTTTCACCACGTATCCTGCGATTATTTGTTGTTCTAAAGCTTAGTCTGCAAACATAGCACACAAATCCTCTGAGCTGGTTTGGGTTTTGGTGCAGGATCTTGGTGTGGTATTTCACTAAGAGGAGAGAATTGTAAAGTCCAGCTGCTGGCACTGACAGCTTTAGGACACAGCTGGTCCTGTGGGTGTGAGGAAGGATTTCGCCAAGTGTGTGTGGTGCATGTGTGCGTGCTGTGTGTGTGTGTGCGTGTGTGCGTCTAATGCGTGTTCAAGTGAGATTTAGTCAAGTAATGTGATGTGATTTTTACTGCAAAGAATTTAGCACACGATTAAAAGCAGGAATAGTGTAAAATAAATAAAAATGCATTTGACATGTTTTAACTTTTTTGGAGGAACTGAACTAGCAAAATACTTTTCCTTACTGATAATTTGTATTTTATCTTTAATATATTTATTTCAAAACAAAAACATTTAAATTTGTGTTTATCTGAATAAAAAAAGGATCAGTATTCCTCATAAGGATCAATCAAATTTTTTCCTTCGATTCTATTTTGTCTTATTAAGAACAAAGACAAATGTGTTTTAATATTATTTCCTAAACACAAACAGACTTTTAAACAACACAAAAAGATCTTTTGTCCAAACCAAATGTTTTTCTTGACTGATACTTGGCTGTGGACCATTGATAATTAAACATGACCATGATCTTGATTTAAATATGCACAGCCCTATCAGGAAGCATAACCAGAACATCTAAATGGTTATATGGGACACACGGGTAATTAATTGTGGGCAATAAAATGCACATTTGGTTTTAATGATCAAACTTTACCATTAGTAACAGCCTGTGACCTGTCATTAAGCCCAACCACTTTATGAGTCTTCAATATGTCTTCCATCCCATTATAATATATGGGAATGTATACAAGCAGAGTTTCTTTGCTTTTCCCTACATGCTCACAGTGCTAAAATAATTATCTATCAAGTATAATTATTCATTTTGTAATTTTAGAGGTTTTTAGTAAAATATTTTCTTCTCATTACTAACTGTTTCTCTTTTTTTACGTTATTTGTTTCTATGTGTATTTACCCATTCTTGGGATAGTGCTCTAGCCTGATTCATCAGCCGGTTTGACTTCGTACAAACCGTCTGACCTCGCAGAATCAGGATTCATTCACTCGACGGTAGGCGGGTACTTTTATTATTTAACCAATCGCTGCTATTTGGTCGTGATATATGTAATGCCCATTAACGGGGCTAACTGGTATATTAAGCTTTCCCTAAATCCCGTAGGAAGAACGGCAATAATGTCGTTCCCCTTGATAAAATTCACTAAACATTCTCTTTGTTCCAGTTTTAACTCCTCGATCTCGGGAATTGTTTCCAACATAGAATGTATAGCTCTTCGCTGATTGGCTGGTGTCCGAACTCGCACTTCGGGGTTTTTGCAAACTGCAAAACCAGTCAATGGAGAGAAATGAAATTGAGCAGAGGCACTAGGTGGCACCAGCCTGGTTAATAGTGCTCTCTTTTAAAGATACACCATCTAACTTTTTTTTAAACCTCCACCTGCTTGTTCGCTTGGAGATGCCATTGCTTTGTCTGGAATGTCCCACAGTATAGCATTAAGCTTATGAAACTCCATGGAGACAAGTAGATGACGCCTCTAGACCGAGTTAGAGGTCAGATCAGTGTGGATGTTCCCTCACAAATTTTTGATCCATAAAAAATATCTACTGTATCAGTGAATAAATCCTCAATAGATCGGGTTAATCCCATACTGTGGAACATTGCAGACAGAGCAATAAAATCTCCAGGGTGATGGAACCCAGCCAGAAAGTTACAAAAAAAAAATAAAAATAAATAAATAAAAAATAACTATAAGAGTGAAAATTGTATTGCGTGTGGCAGGCATAGAAGGGTTTAGGGTCTATACGAGGAGTCCGGTGACCGTCCCCGGAGTCTGGCACTGTTAGCTGAGCTCCTGTGGGTCCCTCTGAGATCCAGGCGACCCAGTCAAACCCCAAACACTCTCCTCTCTCCGGCTCAGCCCCATTGTTCCTTATCTGATCGGGCATCCACTCACTCTGATTTGCAATTCTAATGAAAGCTGCCACGCCGACCTTCACCCCTCTCCGCGAGAACCTTGCCACAACAACGAAAGGGACAGTGAGTAAAAGCCCCTATTAGAAGAGGGATATTATGTTACTGCTGGCCTAGTAGATTGGATTGTCAGATGGAGCTAGCCGCTTTTCATTGTGGAGGTGTTCTCACATGATAAAAGAACCAGGCAAAGATACGTTTACTGTAGCGCTGTCTGGAGAGCTAATCAGCCCTATGGGAGGTCAGGCATTGGAGATTCACTTCCGTATTGTTCTGACAGCAGTTATTGTAGTGCTATTGATGACAGTTACTGCTTTTACATGCACAGAGAAGTCAGACTGTGCTTAACAACCAAACTTAAACCCCCAAAAACCTCTCAGACTAGTCTCCTTGCACGTTACAGGGCCAATATTACACTATTTTTCTGATCTACTGTATGTTATAATGTTGTTTCCTCATCAAAAACATACCTGGAATTGTGTTTTGTTTCATTCACACATGTTTAACTCACAAATCCTGCATATTTAGGTTCTTAGAGTTCTTCTCTCAAACAGAAAATGCTCTGTCCCCATTGTGATGTTATGTGGTAATACATTTGGATGATTTTAACTCTGGAATTTCTTATTTCTTCTGAACTAAATGTAAAAGCTTGTTGACATCACAAGGTGGAACAGAGCATTTTGAGAAATGCAGACAGACTAATAATAAATGGCTATTTAAACATGTGTGAATGAAACAAAACACAACTCCAGGTATGTTTTCTGTGTAGGTAATGACATTTTAATACAGCTTAAAGTTCACAAGAGTAAATTTAGCTTAATATATGACATTTACAAACAAAATATTTCTGAATGGTGGGATGCAGCTTTAACTAAAACATTGTAGCTGCTAACAAAATGGCTATCATTCATATAACCACACTTTTGGCAAACATAAGTGATCTCATTTATGTTGAGTGTTTGATTTTTAGACATGCTAGGATCTGTGTTACTCACCAAGTATTTGCTCTCCACAGCACAAATAAACACACAGAAGTTCTGGTACTTTTCACTTTAAGTTTGATGCGGCAGACCAAAACAATGAAGAAATGTGCTAATCTATGATGGAGGGACTGTAGTTTTAGTATCCAAACATGTCTAGTATTTTCCCAGCAGTTTTTCCCCTTTGCAGGTGAGTGCCTCTCTTAGGCTGCCTAATGAAAATTGGACTGCACGTTTATTTATTATTATTTTTTTTTTACATTTTGTTTACTTTACATTCATACATTATAGCAGCATACATAGCCCAAAAGGAGATGTCTGAGGCAATTCCTCATAAGCACTTACTCCCACAGCTTCCCCAGATGTTTAATAGGATCTTTGAGATTCAAACCACAACACCTCAATCATAGCTCTTGAGTTTACAAGTATTTAAAAAAAAAAATGGTTTAAAGGTGTAAGACAGTATAGCCCACCGGGGAGCTCTGCCACTTGGGTGCAGTCTAACTATTAGTTAGAGGTGACAACAGCCAGTCCATAAAAGCGCTCCCTTTCCATCCCCTCGCCCTCTGACCTCTCAATCTTACTTCCGGTTTGCTGTTGTTGACATCACTTGTTCACCCCTCTCAGGTAGTATTTCAGATTCAATGTGAAGTTCAAGATTCAATCAGGTCTGTAGCGTTGATTACTTGCTTTTATTTAATGCTTGCTGCCATGGGTCTATGTTTGAGGCGTTTGTGTACCGCCCGTCACGCCAGTTAGCTGTGGGCTGGCTGTTTGGCGTCTGTTTTTCGCCGCACTCATCCAGCGACTAATACAGGTGTGTGTGGCATAATATGGGACCTTCAACACATTCGCTTTGTTGTACAATTAGGTGCAATGTGCATTTTACTTTATAGATCTTGAGTCATAGAGTTGCACTGTCTCCACTTTGCCTTTCCTTGTCTTTTCTGTGTACCGGTGTTTTCCAGAGATTTGAGCTTGGACTGGATTTACAAACAAAACTGTCTTTGGAACCAAGAATCATTCAGTGAAGTGTGAACGGAATTGTTCTAACTCCTGGAAACATTACTGTCACAATGAACAGATTCGCTAAAAATAAACTGTATACTTTTTATATATGTGAATTATGCCTCTGTACACAAACCCTGTATGTGCCTTTTATATTAACTGGTCCTGGGCCAAATCCCAGGTGGCATTGTTGATTTTATTGGTTCAGTCAGAGACATCAAAGTAGAAGCATTTGGACATGTCATAGGTGCACTGTGTAACTTTTTGGTTTGGGGTCCGTCACCTGCTTGTTTTTATGGACATGTCATTACTCTGCCTGGGATGTTTCACACTTTCCTCCACCTTACATTTATTCAATTACCGATGTTTAATAGCTCAAAAATACCTAGTAAAATAGGCATTCTGACTGTGAGCGTGGTTGCGTCTCCACAGACCTGACCTGTAACTTGGTCTGGTTTGGTCTCCATAAAGATAGAACTTTTTAATGCCATACTGTGAAACATCCCAGACAAAGCAATAACATCTCATTTAATTCATTAATTAATCATTGCATTTATATAGCACCTTTCAAGATACCCAAAGCGCTTTACAGTTCATTATTCTTTCACACAACACTGCCCTGGGACAGACTGACAGACGTGAGGCTGCCAATCTGCACCACCGGCCCCTCCAACCACCACCATCCCTCATGCACACACCACTTTCATGCTAGGCAATGTGGGTGAAGTGTCTTGCCTAAGGACACAACAACAGTTTTGGCCACTGGAAGCCCACTGTGGCACCTGGAATTCCCCAGTGTCTCCCATCCAAGTACTAACCAGTAAAGTTATACAATGCACCTTTAAATCAGACTAGGCTAGTTGTCTGTTTTTTTTGTTTGTTTGGTTTTTTTGGCTTGTATGTAAAAGTAGAGACTGTAATATGCATCTGGCCAAGCATTCAATTCAACATGTCCACTCTCCAAGACTTTTATTTATGACGTATCTGGAGTGCTGAATGCAACTCTTACCAAATGAGGTTCCAAAAAAATTTCAGCACCCATTACCTGCCTCATCTATCATGCTACAATCTGCGTGTCTCTCGTGGTACCTCCTCGTCGTCATTGATAGCCAAAAGGTTGAGAGTATCAAGAGGCCCTTAACAGTCAGAGAGCGGACTATAGTGGAGAGAGGAGAGGTGGGGAGGGGCGGTCAGCATGATGCTATCAGTGTATTACAGACAACTGGGAACAAAGGCTGATTCTCTTCTCTCCACTGTGGTCTGGTTGTAGCTGTTTCCGTGTACTGTCAATGAATGGGCACCTGGGTGAAACTGGCCGGGTGGAGGTGTCAGGAGGGACCACTTGTTCTGATGGGAATTCATGTTTTTCTGTAGTTTACGTTTCTTTTTTTTTTTTGGACATCTGAAGGACTTAAAGGGCCCATATTGCATTATTTTCTGATTTTCTATCTTATAATGTTGTTCCCCTGTCAAAAACATACCTGGAGTTGTTTTTATTTTTATTTTGTTGCGTTCCTCAGAAACCCTGCATATTTAGAGAGTTTGAAAGAACTCTCTCAAATTGAAAACACTCCACTGTGCCTTCACGAGAATCATTTGAAGGATTTCAGCCATGGAATTGCCAGTGTCTACTGAACTAAAAGTAAAAAGTTGCTATTAACATGAAAACTACCACTACATGACAACACAAGGTGGAAAAGAGCAATTTCATCTTTGGAGAAGTAGACAGACAACTCAAATTACTTAAACTGAATGAAACAAAACACAACTCCAGGTATGTTTTTGAGTAGGTAATAACATTCTGACATGACTTAAAGCTCACAAGAGTCAATTCAATGTAATAAAGGACCTTGAAAATAGATTAACCACATACAACTTTTCATGGATTTCAAGGTATCTGAAAATTTTGGGGGACTTTTTCCAATTCAGAGTTGTTATGTTTTGCTTTAAATTGTTAATCACTATGGCAATTGTCCTAATTTTTCATAATTCTGAAACTAGGATGCAATAAACTTCAAGGTAGACAGTCAAGATAAATGTAAGCCCATACCTGTACACGTTGGATAACTGCTTATACAAAACACTTTGGCTTTAGTTTCTACGGGCATCAATGCGACACAGCGGTGATTTGCATAAAGATGGTAAACAACAATGGCTGACAGGAGGACACACACGAGCAATGAGGAAAAACTGGAAAGAAAACATTTGGAGAGAAGGGAGAATTTGCAATAAATCTCCACAACAGTCAACATGATGCTTAAAGGTCAAAAGTTATGTTTTGTTTCATTCACACATGCACGAGTAATCCTTAATTATTATTCTGTCTATATGTCCAAAGCTCAAAATGCTCTGTTCCACCTTGGGATGTCATGAAGCGATAGTTTTCATGTTAACAGCTACCTTTTACCTTTAATTCAGTAGACATAAGCAATCCCATCCAAATTATTCTAGTAAAGGTTCATGGAGTTTAAAAACATAATGGAGCACTTCCTGTATTACTGCATGACATCGCATGGTGGAACAGTGTGTTTTCTGTTCTAGAGAAGAACTCAGTCTAAATATGCAAGATTTGTGAGTTAAACATGTGTGAATGAAACAAAACACAACACTAGGTATGTTTTTGATGAGGAAGCACATAAAATATATTTGTAAGATTAAATTGTCATCGGTAACAGTTTTTCTGTGACTTTGTAAGAAACCCTTTCTCTTTTTCTCTTTGTTTCCTGCCTGTGGTGCCTTCTCCTCTTCCCCTGAAAGGTTGTCTGCTTTAGAGTAATGTTTTTGGCATGTGTGAGGGCCTCGGGGACACCTGTTTCCCTGTTTGAATGCCTTCAGCAGCTCCGGTCTGGCACTGGGCTCACTGTAGCCTAATCCTGACGGGCGAGGACAGTGGTATTGTCACCCATTTAGAGGGTGCTGCGGACACGTGGCTGACCCTTTAGCGCGCTGGAGGGTAGGAGTGCAGGCACGCCGTGAGCTGCACTGGCAGGTGCTTTGACGGATGTCCTGTGACTGCCAAAGCAAACAGAGTGGGAGAGGTGCGAGTGAGGGTGCTGGGTGCTGAAGGGAGAAGATGGGTGTGCTGTGGCCATGCTCTTCACAAAGAGAGGGAGCACACACAATTATATGCCTTTGTTTTTCTTTGTTTTCAGATACAATGAGCTCTCTGATTGGCTGAAAGTGCATCTGACAGGTTAGGCCAGTGTTTCCCAAACTTTTTTTTCAGGGCACCCATATTTTAAAAGTCAAGAACCTTTGTGACCCAAGTCAAAAGACATTATTCATAAATCACAAAATAAAGGTGGATTTGACCATTATTGAACATTAATTGGGATATTTTATTGTTGACAGAGTAATCGTGTCTCTGAACAATTAGTACTATATACCTCAAGTTTTAAACAATGAAAAACAGTGATTGAACCAGCAATAAAAGGATTCATAAGTCGTCTATTTGGATATTAAATGTAGCCCATTTCTTTTTCTTTTCAATATTCAATGGAATCAGCAATATTGGAACAAAATAGTCAATGAAATAATTACAAAAATATTAGAAATTATACAAAACATGTTTTAACATTTCACCATTTCTAATGAAATAGGTGGGCCTGTCTGCGTTTTTGTTCCAGTCCTAGGTGCAGGAGGAGAGCGCAGCAGCATATCAGTGTCAGAACTGTGTATCACAGATCTACATGCAGATAGTGACAAGCGACCCCAAAAAAATCTCTTGCAACCCACTTGAGGGTTGCGATCCAGTTTTTGGGAAACAATGGGTTAGGCTATACATCTCACTAAACTAACAATTATTTTGCTTAAAGGTGCACTGTGCAACTTTTCTGGTGGGAGGTCCATTGCATTCTACACTCCATGGAGATAGTGCCTGGAATGTTCCACCATGACATTACACTTATTTAGCTCTACCTGGACATCAGTTGAGACCACAGGGCCAAGTTACATGTCAGATCTGAGGAGAAGAGAGCCCACTCACGGTAAGAATACAAGATTTTAGGTCAATAAAAACAATGTTATTAAGTAAATGCAAGATAGATGTTTAATACCATACCAGAGAAAACAATAACATCTATATGGAGTAGGGATGTAACAATAACCGAAATATTGTGAAATTGTATCATCAAAGTTCTCACAATAATATCGTGGACCATCATAATAAAATTACAAGTCTTTTTTGCTTAAATTAAGAGTTATAGTGCAGTAATAACTAAAAAAGACAGACGGAACTACATAGACCATGGTTCTTTGGTCCATTTCAGTGTAGACTATAATAGATAAAAGAAATAACAGTTCTAAGCACTTTTAAGTCTTAGTTCTTTGGAATAAGTCCTGTCAATTCATTTTAAGAGGAAAAAGTAGCATATTAACAGTTTTAGCTGTTTAGCCTTCACAAAATACCACAATAAATATCGTACTGTGAGATGTATATCATGAAAATCTCGTACCAATCTCGTTTTTGCAAAGGGTATACTCATAGTTTTACCTCCTGGTTGGACATGGGCAGCAGATGTGAAGTAAGTAAAAGCATTTCCAGCTCTGTTATCTATAGAAAACATGCTATAAACAAGAACCAAAGCTTGTTTAACTGACATAATAAAAATATGGTTTCACAAATAAAACCTTTATTTGTCAAATATTTAAACTGTCAGAAAAATCTGCATATATACAAAATGACATGCCATCTTAATACCATTCTCCCTGTTCTTTGTACACTACATGTGAGCTGGAGGGAGTTTGCACAGCTCTCAGTGTCCGAACTAAATCCATTCAACTACATGCAATTGTATTAGATGACCAGCTCTTTAACAAGTCTCTGTGTAGGTTTAGCTGTGACGGGAGGCGCAGCGAGAGGAAGTCGGACAGAGGTTGAGTTTCACTTGTCTTATGTGCTCTAATGGCCCACCCAATCACCAGGACATGAGCGTTACCCCGAACATGTGCACAGGAAGCGTGGAGGTATAGGCGTTACACAACAGAAACTGGATCTGCCTTGTTCGCTAACCTTGGGTCTCTGTCCTGCCCCCAGCCGCTATTATGAGGGCGACGAAAGAAGGGCATCAAGAAAGTGTGGCTCTGTAACTGTTGTGCACTGCTCTGAATAGCTGGACAAGGTCTATGCAAAAACTCAACCAACATACAGAGAGAAAAGCTGTGTTATGGCAACAACAAACAGGTCAAAGAGGAACTGGGGCTCACTGAGGCACAACAAAAACACGATTATATTTTTTAAGCCTCAGATGATACCACAAACATTAAAGCTGAACTATGTAACTTTTCCGTTGGAGAGTTCGCTATACCCTGCTTGTTATGTTGTAAGTTTGTCCAGAACTTACCTATCTCCATGGAGACAAGGAGACTTTACCAGGCTATGTTACAGGTCATATTTGTGGAGAGCCCACCCTGCTCACGTTAAAGGTGCATTGTGTAACTTTTCTGGTGGAGAGTCCGTCAACTTCTTTTCCCCATGGACATGTTATTCGTTTGTCTGGAATGTTTCACAGTATGGCATTAAACCTTTCTATCTCCATGGAGACCAAACCAGACCAAGTTACAGGTCAGAGCTGTGGAGAGGCAAGCCCATTCACAGTCAGAATGCCTGTTTTTCTATGTATTTTTGAGCTATAAAACCATCTGTAATTGATTAAATGTAAAGTAGAGCTGTTTAATGTAAGAGTGTGGAACATTCCAGTCAGAGCAATGACATATCCATATAAACAAGCTGGTGACCAACCCAGAACCAAGAAGTTACACTTTATTTTCAAGTATTTGTGAGCAACAAAACATGCTATCTGAATCTGAATCAGAATCTGTATAAATGGAAGGTCTAATGCAATACTGCGAAACATTCTAAGCTGAGCAATGAAAGTCACCATGGAGAAAAGCTAGTAACACCCCATCTATCACTGTCTATAATGATTTTTTTTATGCATTGTCTCTTCTTTTGTGTTGTAAATACTTATACTTAGAATAAATACTGAGTTACAGCCAGTTTAGCAGGTGTATTGCGACAAAAGCAACAGAATAATTAAATAATTCTGCATGCTCAGTTGATAAATTTCAAGTGTACACATTTCCTGTACAGCCTTTTAACTGTCCCTGAATGAACTTTAAAGGTATCCAGCTCCAGCTTGGTCGGATGGATTAAACATGGAAACGAGAAGCAAATCACAGTTCGACATGTGCCCGGCCAATTGTAGCTTTCTCATTGCCGCCTTGTCCTAGCCCCAAATCTCTCCCTTTATCACCTGTGTAATATTTCATTCCACAGCCCTCGTACCACTCCAGGGAACAGTATCAGAGCGCAGTGTTGGGGGGGGTCTAGTCATCCAAGCAGTACATGCGCGCTAAACACAAGCCAAGGAATGTCTGATAGAAGGGCAGAGGTCACAGCGAAGCATGCCTTGGCAGGGACAGAGGGACATAGCCACCTGGTCAGCTGGGTTAATTATAAATGAGGCAGGCCGCGAGGGGAAGATGAGCTGGGCAGCTGTCTTCTGTGCACACAAACACACACACAAACATGCACACACACATACACACATACACATTTCTCAGTGTGTGGGTGCACTCTGCTCAGCACCTCGTCCCAGGGGCCAGTGGTGGCTGAGACATCCAGTCGACTGAGCCAGGTGGAAGTGGGGAAAAGTTCACCAGAGTGGAGGCCAACACCTAATGATCAGCAGATGTATCATTGGTTTATCCATTAATCTTACTTTAGCTCACACAGGGAATGTGTCAGACTATTGTTATTATGTTTTTTATTTCAAGAATCTGCAGCAGAGGTGGGGTGGTTAAGCTTAGGTACGGAAATGGTGAGGTAGCTGGAAGTAGTTGGTCTAATCCCTTGATGGTCCATGATAGAAAAGGTCATCTGTACAATATCTCTCACATTTTCTCTTTCACTTACTGACTGAAGCATAAATACAGATTACATGTAGCGTCAGCCTCAGCTAACAGGTGCAACTACAATCCCATGAGAATACAGCTTGATGTTCGCTCAGACTCTGGTCATATTCTTGATTGATCTGCACTGTTGGGCAAGTTACTTTAAAAACGTAATGCGTTATTTATTACTTATTACTGTCATTTCAAAGTAATTCGTTACATTACAATATTACTGCATTTAAAATGTAAGGCATTACATTACTATTGCATTACTTTAAGTTACTCTCACCAAAATAACTGCGAAGATGCTGAACTTTTGCGCCGTATATGGACTGAACCAGGACTAAACCAGGTCTAAACCAGGTCTAAACCAGGACTAAACCAGAGCTGAACCAGGACTGAACCAGAACCATAACAGGACTAACCTCGGACTGATTCCAGGACTGAAGAGGAGGACTAAACCAGGACTGAACTAGGACTAAAACAGGACTAAACCAGAACTAAACCAGAACAAAACCAGGACTAAACCAGAACTGAACTAGGACTAAAACAGGACTAAACCAGAACTAAACCAGAGCAAAACCAGAACAAAACCAGGACTAAACCAGAACTGAACTAGGAGTAAAACAGGACTCTCTGTCGGGACGGGCTCGAAGGTGACCGCAGGAGAAAGGAGCGGCTCTGCTCCGCACCTCATGGAGGTAAGAGCGGCTGTCGCCCGATCGCGCTTTATGGACACCGTGCTCCGCGGGCTCGCGGCCCTGATTTCAGCAACTATTTGCGGGTACCCGAGCCGGTGTAAGACTCTGCTACAGCACGTAACTTCTACCTTCCTTCAGCGTGTCCAGAAGTCCAACTTTTTGTGCGATAGTGAGCATCTTCCTCTGCCTTTTGGGTGCGAGCGCAGGAGCCTTTGTCAGTGCAGAACATTTTGTCGACGTTGTGGGTTTTGTCGGGGAGAAAACTTGCAGACATACAGCACTTCGGACGACTTGTAAACCAGGTCTAAACCAGAACTGACCCAGGTCTAAGACAGGTCTAAACAGCGTAGAGTTCTGTGTCGGTCCTTTCCCCGCGGTTACCTGAAGGTCTACGCGGCCACGTCTCCGGCGTTTCCCCGCTGCTGATATCGCGGTGATTTTAGCGAATTTGTATGAAGAAAAACACACCACTTCTTTTCCTGTAATGCCTTACATTACTGCGTTACAGCAAAAAGCAATGCATTACTGTAATTCGTTACTTTTATAACGCGTTACTCCCAACACTGTTGATCTGTTATTGTTTTAAGTTCCCTATGTCTTATAGTGTAACATGTTAAAAAATTTGCTCATTCAATATTTATTCACCCCTGAAAGATCAATTTCTCCCATGTAATTGTTTGCAATGCTATTAAAAATTACACAACCACAAGTTACATTGTTCATTTTGCCCATGAGCGACCAAAAATGAGCTTCCATGTCATCTCCAGCAATAGTTTCTTGTGAATTGCTTAGGTTAGGAGTGGTTAGTCTTTATTGTCCCCATAGGGAAAATTGGCCTCTGTATTTGACCCATCCTTCAATCTCCTTGGGGCAACTTGTCATAGGCAATGGACACCACAGTGACCACAAGTATTGGTCAGGATTAGCTTACCCGAATGATTTTACTCATTGTGCATGTTTTGGGTTGATGGAGGAAGCCGATGTGCCCTGAGGAAATGCACCCAGACATGGGAAGGAACATGTAAACTGTTCAGAGAATGGCCCAGGTCAGCTTAAGCGTAACATCCGGAACACGTTTGATGTGAGGTGAGAGTGTATGTCACTCAGTCACCATCACAGACTCATTTTCACAATGAAACACGTTTTAAATGATCAAACAGTTGCTAAAAGTATCCTGTTACGCTCCCAGCCCTACTCTACCAGACAGAAAGAATGTCTAATACAGGCACTGGCCTCTGCAGAGCTATTGTCCAAAAGTTGCTGACAATCGCCATCCTCCATTCAAACTGTGTGCACTGAACAAACTGACTGGAAAAGCCATCGCTGTTGAGGCAGAGGAGTGATCCACATGCAGCCCTGGCTTTGTGCTTAGGAAGCCTATAAGAAGCCAAGCCTTGAGCCCAATGCCTCCCCTGACGCTCATAGCAGAGATAGCAAAGAGCGTTGTGGGGCCACTGCCTATGAAATAAACAGACCAGTGTCCTGTGGGTGCAATAACACTGATGCTGGCTGAATCGCTCAAAGGCCAACAAGAGAATACATAATGTAGCCAATTCTCTGTGTGATAGGCTTTCATGTCAAGTCATTTGCCCTATGCACCTAATCTGTAGTTTCTCACAGCGGGGTTTTATCTGCAAATATGTGTGTTTATTTTCCATTTGAGAAGCACTAAAACCAAAGATATATTACACAAATGGTTGATAGTAAAAGACACCAGACAGACATTTCAACGGTATAGTAAACCCGGAAGAAGTAACCACGGCCACTGTAGTGTTTTATAGTTACAGCAGAGGTGATGAGAGGTAGCAGGCACCATGATTTTAGTACAGTGTAGTGACAGTAGTAGTCAGAGGTCTGCAGAATCAGCAAAATGGTACTCAAGTAGAAATATAAAATAGTGGTCAGAGACATTATTCAATTAAACTACACTCTGTTTTCTATTGTTATGTTATAATGTTGTTCTCATCAAACATACATAACCTACATATTTAGTCTGACTTCTCTCAAACTGAAACACTCTGGATTAGGGTTGGGTATCATTAAGAAGTTGCCGATACGATACATACCTCGATACCTCGATACGATACATATCTCGATACAGTGCACTTTCGATTCGATACGATATATTTCAAATCGATTCGATATGGTTCAAGAAAAAGTAATGGCTAAATCATGGCTGTGATACTAAAAGTCTTTGTTAAACCACTTCTTGTGCAAAGTTAATGTGAAACATTCGATTTTAATCCTCAGAATAGTGAAAATGTCAATTGTGCTGCATAAACAAGATTCCTCCCACTGAACAAGCAACAAAACTGTAGCTCTGTAACACAGTAATTGAGTAAAATACACCAAAAAATACTCTTGGTGATATATATCAATATAGCAGCTCACAATATTGATACTGTGTCATTATATTAAGCAATATACCAATATTTCGATATTTTTGCACACCCCTACTCTGGATCCACCTTGTAATGTCATCTGATAATACATGAAGAGCTCCATCGTGTTTTTAAAATCCATATGCCTTCCCGAGAATCATTTGGATAATTTTACTCCTGGAATTGCCAATTGCCATTGAACTAAAGGTAAAAGCTTGCTGTAAACTTGAAAACTATCACTAGGTGGAACAGAGCATTTTGAGCTGTGGAGACGTAAACAGACTCATAATAAAGGTCTACTTAAACATGTGTGAATGAAACATAACACAACTTCAGATATGTTTTTGAGGAGGTAACAGCATTAAAACATGATTTAAAGCACATAAGAGTCAATTTTGTATACAGTTGTCCATGGAGATGGTTGTACAGTCATCCATCGCTATATCGCGGTTCACCTTTCGCGGTCTCGCTGTTTCTCAGATTTTTTTTACTGCAATTTTGCATGCTTTTTTTTTTTTTTTTTTACACATATTGCATATTATGGGCTGGTAGTAATTACACACGGGGGGGTCAGGACTAAACCAGGTCTAAACCAGGACTAATCTTGGACTTAAGAGAGAGAACCCCGAGCAGTTTGTCCGCAAAGCGTGATCCAGCAATCGGTTTACTCTTGTTTTAGTCCTAGTTCAGTCCTAGTTTAGTCTTCCTCTTCAGTCCTGGAATCAGTCCTGGAATCAGTCCTAGGTTAGTCCTGAGTTAGTCCTGGGTTAGTCCTGGTTTAGTCTTGGTTCAGTCAGTGGTGTAGGCAGCACAAAAGTTTGTGGACCGGTGTAGGAATAAATGAATCTTTGGTTCATTACGTAAAGGAGGAAAATAACATAAGGATGACAGCAGCAGTTTTAAGAAGGATACAAACAGGGTTGTAACTGTCCTGTGTGAGAAAAGTGTAAAAAGTGTGTGGTGAGGGGTTTTATAGACTTAAGACAGATATAATCATTGGATTTCACCGCAGGATTATTTTTAGAATGTAACCCCCTCGATAAACGAGGGACCACTGTAATACAGGACCTCTAACAGAAAGTAAGTGGTATGTAATAGTATCAGTACTTGCTTTGTCAGTTAGTAGTAGGCTTACAGCAGCACATTATGTAAATTGACTTATGTACAAGGACACAGCATTTACAGAGCCTTCCATTTGTGTTTCATTTTACATATCTTGTCATTTTACTATAAGCGTCAGTCCTCTGTTTACTAATGTGGTATGTCAGGAGTATATCTTTACCCACACAGTGACAGCTAGGGGCAATCTGCTTTGTATCAACAATACCCAACAGCCTCTTCACCCGCCCACGTGCCTTTGAGCAAGACCAATGTCACCTGTCACTCACATAGTGCATTAAAGCAATAGGCCCCCCAGGAGATCTGATTAAGTGGGCTGCCAGCATTTAACTTACTCACAGGGAAAATGAATTGGCCCTCTGCTGTTCGTGCTTATCACAGATGAAACCGTCTGTCAACAGAAAGCAAGAGCAGGAGACAAGAGGGATGCTTAGACTGTGTGTTATGTAAAAGGTGCAGCTCATAATTTACAGCAAACAGTTTCTTTTATTTCATTTATCAAATCTTTTTTTTTTACCCAGATGTAAAATATTGAAACTCTAGGTCATTTGTAAGACTTTTTGTGAGTCTTATGGGACAGTTTTTATGTCGGTGTAATGAATAGACGGCAACAGCTGAACAGTGTGCTTTGACATAGTTTAAATTTAATTAAATTATATCAATTTTAATGGAACCACATTCAGTGAGACAATAATTTCTTTTGGTAACTTCAAGCCTCTCTCAGAAATTTGGAGAAAAAAAGGAACAAATCTTAAAAGAGATGAATAACTTAAGGAGGTCCTCCATATGATGAAAAGAAACAAATATATATATAGGATACTGTAGTTCGAAGGGTCATATCTGAGAAGCTTGAAGAGCCTATGAGACTACATGAACATAAGTGGATCTTGAAGCAACAGCTTCAAATTAAAGATCAAAATGAAGTAGATGAGATATGGACTGTAAGGAAAAGACGACTCTGAAGAAGACTGGCTTTATCTAATTACAAGCCAAAGGCAAAATTCTCTCTTATTGATTGTGCTTCTGCGAAAAAGCAGAAGCAGAATCAATAAGCAGAAGCAGAAGCAGAATAGAGGGTTGCCCATTTGGATTAAGAGATCACACTGATACTAGTTGTGAGTGCATTGGATCTTTCTTCCATTGGCAATATCACCACTGAAATTAGAGTATTGTTAATGATTCATTAGGTAGCTACACAAAGTATAGCCAGCAGAGCACACACACAGAGCCACCTCAAACAGCTGAGGGGTAAAAGAGAAAAGCTCCACCCAAACAAAGATTAGCAGGTCAGACTGTCTGCTGTCCCCTGCCCTCTGTCTGTCTGGACTAAGTCTGATCAAACCAACGGCCAATAATGGAGCAGTAATAGTCCTGGAACGCTCAGAATGAAATAATTTCAAGAGTATTACCACTCCTATCATCGCTACTGGGATAATAATTCATGTACAGTTTTTCATTACACTAAAAATGCAATTTGTATTATTATTTATTCGCTCGTATCACTCAGTGGTTGTAAAATATGGATGAAGATTTTGCAGCTGACTCAAAGATAAAGAAGATATTTTGTGGCTATTATCTCTGATTATACTACTACTGCTGCTACCACTTTAAACCATATCATAGTATCATACTGATTGTTTTACTAAAATATCAAGTAAAACCTCTCATCACAGCTGGTAACATATGGGTCTGAACTATATAACGTATTCAAGGTCATTTGTAGCAATAAAAATACCATACTTTAAGGTCATATTATAGACCATCCAGGGATATTTCTTGATCATTTCCTCACATGCTCATATAAAAATGCCCATAACTTCCATTTATGTCCCATATTCCTTCTTTCATGTATGATAAATGCATTATTTTTGTTTCTCAGGTATCTCCCCAGACAACCCATATCTGCTGAGCTCATACAAACCCTCCTCCGTGTGTCCGCTCAGCAGGTGGTGGTCTGGCGATTGACATGTGAGTGAGATGTGATCACAGTGTATCCCACGAGGAGGAGCACAAACCCAGAGCTCCAGTGACTGACAGCTCCCCGCTCAATAATTCATCCACCCGGTGTCTGAAGGTCAGGCCGTGTTGGGCGCTGTGTGCGGAGGTGGCACCGTCATGAAATATTTATCCACCTGCTGTACTCACAATACACTCTCCCAATACTCCATCTCCTCCTCTAGATGAACGTGCCACCTACTTACATGCAGGGGAAAGCAGAGATGGATGGAGTACCAGCAATACAGGTAATTATAGAGGTAATATTACTCAAGAAAAAATAAAAATAAAAAAAAATCTGCAATAAAAAAAATAAAATAAATACAATTCTGTCAACTGGACAAAACTTTTATGAGTGAAGATGTTTTGAAGCTCATCTATGCAAATTTTTCTTTTCTAGTGTCTCTACTCAATTTCATTTCTCTCCAGCAACTAGGTCAGGAATCAGAATACACTAGACGATTCGCAAAAACCCCGGAAGTGTGAGTTTGGGTACCAGCCAATCAGCAAAGAGCCATACATTCTGTGTTGTCAACGATTCCTGAGATCGAGGATTTAAAGCTGGAACAAAGAGAATGTTTGGTGAATTTTATCAAGGGGAAAGACGTTATTGCCCTTCCTCCTACAGGATTTGGGAAAAGCTTAATATACCAGTTAGCCCTGTTAGCAGCACATTACATACGTCACAACCAAATAGCAGCGATTGGTTAAATGAAAATATACCCGTCTACCGTAGAGCGAAGTAATGCCAGATGGTTTCTACGAAGTGAAACCGGATGATGAACCAGGCTCCTACCTGGATGACACATAAACACACACATAAATAAATAAACAAATAAATGTATATATTTTTTTATTACAAATGAAAATAAAATAATAAAATAATAATAATAATGTCTTGGGATTTGTTTTACCACTTTTTTTGGACACTCCAAGACTCCAAGCCTGAATTCCAAGTTGTAGTTGTAGCTGCAGACGCCCTGATATAGAAATATGGTGGCCAATTTGTTCCAAAGGCTTCTGACCACACCCATCAAAGTGGCAAGGTGAAGTAGAACCCACATCTCCATCGCCACCCTTTGGACAATTTCTGTTAGTTGATTAATTATTTCATTTATTTCCTTTAGTCTATTGGCATAATCATTAATCATGTTTCAATGATTTATGAATAACACAAAATTTCCAAATTACACTATTCCACAGAAGGTGTATTATTATAACTTTTTTCTAGAAGGACCGCCGTCTGTTTGTCTCCATAGAGATTTTAATGCTGTGCCTGGAATGTTTTGCACTATGGCATTAAACATATCTATCCTGCATTCATTCAGTTAGCTTAGAGGTGTTTGTTTTCATAGTTAAAACATATGCTGAAAAACACTGTGAGCAGAGTAACCGCTCCACAGATCTGACATGTACATTGGCTTCAACTACTTTGATCCAAGTTTCAGTGGAACATTCTAGACGAATACAAAATATCCATGGGGACACACAGAAAACCAAAAGTTACATACTGTGTGCACAAGTTAGACCAATAAAAAATTTGAAGAAGCAATTAAAAAGAAATATAATGCATGCGTGATTGCAACCCCAACTTGTTTTTCACACAAGTCACTCAACTAGTCAGCACTTAATGATCCAATTTCAAATAAAAATATTGTGTAAGATTCGTTGGGAGCCGTGAGGACCTCCATATCTGGACATGTTTCCACCGGTGGAGAGAAGCAGCTGCGGATGCTGGCAGTGGGAATGACCTAATACTGGTTCTTCATCCTGATCAGAGCTGGAGGAGCACACAGCAGGGCCCGGGCCAAGACATGACTCCCACCCTCCCCCTTCTCCTCCTCCCTCCTCCTCTCCCTGAGCTGGGGCAGGTGCTGTGGGGTGCTCCGAGGGCCCTTTGGCAGAGGACTCTTGGATCACACTGCTCCGGTACATCTGTGTCTGCAGCGTACAAGCTGTTGCGTGCATTGGGAGGTATGCTGCCGGAGATGAGTTTCACGACAAGGCTTGGTCCGAGGCAAAACAGTAGAGCTGATCTAGGCAAATATGGGATTCTCATTTGTGTTGACTTGTTGTACTGAGTCAACAAGTCAGAGGTGAGAGAGAACTCCTGTATTCATTTGATACTAGGATAATTTTTTAGGAACTTTTGCATAACTATTGCATATCAAGAAAACAAAGATAGATTCCTTTTAGGTTCTAACTTCTCCCTTGGCACATCTTACTCAACTTCTACATTATCAGATTGAAAATTATCTAAATTAATTTTAAAGTACCGTTTGAAAATGGCTTCCAGGTAACGGTCGAAAAGATTGACTTTTAATAACATGAAGTCCACGTGATTACCTTTGCCACCTTTGTGATCTACCATAGACCACCCCTGGATTAATAACTTAGATTACATCAACTTGTTGGCAAAACACTTGAATTTCAAACTTGATTTCGAAATCAAAACTAAGGGAAAGGCTTGATACTCATTGCCTATTTCAATTCCACAATGGTAATAAAAACACACATTTTTAACAGTAGAGATTTTTCAACAAAAAAGTAATAGTAGTGATAGTAAAAGTTCAAGACAAAAAAAAAGTTTTCATAATCATTGCTTCAAATGAACATCTAGTTTCCATAGTTTTGGTATTGATTAGCATCTGATAACACTATTGTTTTTTAAATATCAAGTGCATATGTCCTTACACTGTGACAAGAAAAGTTTCTTCTGCTCTTCTTTATTTCACTGGCTTGAGACTGGAAAGTAATAATTAAGGTTACTCATAGCATATTGCAATGATAAAAACTTCCAGCAAAGATGGTTTATTTTAATACTGAGGTCAGACTCAAACTGTTTACAATGACTGCTGTGAGTGAATATGAGCAACAAATTGGCTGAACTCACAATGTGGAGTCATTTATGTGCTTAATGATGAGCTGCACCATGACAGAAGAGAAGAAAGAGGTCTCGCCAAATATCTTCTTAAATGTGGTCATTAACTGGCTGTAAAAGATCCATTGTTTCACTTAAAACCCAAATCCCACTGTTCTCGAGAACTGGCAGAACATTATTTCTGTCTGAGAGTCGTTATGTCTTCTCTTTGTGCGCTGGGTAAAAAGTGGACTAAAGGGTTACGGAGTGATTTGAAAAGTGGTGCTTTGGGAGATGTGTGTCTTGATGAGAGAAAATGCTCATGTTTTGCAGCTGGGCATGTGGGTCCTCTTTCTTAAAAATTACCAGTTAACCAATTTTTTTACAAAATTAGATTCTAGCCATTTTCCTCAAGAATTAGTATTTTCAACTTTGAAAAATTCTATTAAATAAAATAGATGATATTGATGTGTTTTATGAATTTAGCTGAAAATGTGTGTCCTTACTTGCCCATTTTTGTTCTGATGTCGTCTATTGAGTTTGGTCCTGAAGTGAGTTCTATTGACTATTTGACTCTGATTGAACAAAGCATCACAACAACGGAACAAGCTGAAAAAAATCAAACTTTTGTTACATCCAGTTTAGAGGAATGCACAGACATCTTCCCTGTCCACAACTGCACTTACCTTCTGCGGGTTTTTCACATCAAAGTCTGTAATGATGCTAAAATGTTTGTTTGTTTGCTTGTTTGTTTGTTTGTTTGTTTGTTTGTTTGTTTGTTTGCCATGTTTGTTTTGGTTCATTTGGGCGCTCCTCCTTTGGCTTCTGCACAAACCTCAGTGCTGCTCTGTGATTGGTCGCTCACCACCTGTCAGGCTCCAGCATCACCGGGCACCAATATAGATTCTCGAGTTTGTGAACCTACAAATATCGCAAGAATCCATCTCACTGTGCAAGGTTAGGTTTAGTTCATTTTTAGTTTTTCAGCCTGGTGTGTTTGATTATTATTATTTTTTATTTATCTCCACAGAGGAAATCCCCCAAGCCACTCTGGAGTTGAACCCAGGACCTTCTTGCTGTGAGGTGAGAACACCGTGCTGCGCCACCATGCTGCCATCCTCACCCTTGGTTCATTTTCAAGAATTGTGGGCTACACGGTGAGAATTTAGTAAATATAAATGTACTAAAACTAAAAGACATGCCTTATTTAGATTTTTAACTATGGCCACACTCCATACACAATACACATTAACCTACTCATTGAAGGAATACACATTAGAGTTTTCACAGCCTCCACATCAAAAAGGCCGAACCTTCTAAAAAGGATGGAACCATTTATCAGTGAGTGCACGCCTGAGCCCCAGCGCCGGTCTGTGTTGGTGCGTTCAGGTGTCCAGAACGAGCCATGACAAACGAGACCTGTCAGGAGAGGATGTGTGGAAGATCTGAGCAGTCGTGTTGGGGCTCAGAGCGTGGAGCCACAGGTGTTAAACAGCTAAAGCGCTTTATCCGCTCCAGGGGAAAAGATGGACCAGACCCAGTGAGGCTTCTGCAGCAGCCCCTCCCCGCAGCGCCGCTCAAAGCCCCGGGGGTCAGAGGTCAACCGTCAGCAGCCCTGGAAGCCATTTGTTTTGGGTTGTCAGGGCTCAACAGGTGAGGCCGGGGTGGACGGGTGCAGGCTTCTCCAAACATCTCACCCCTAAGAAGAAAAATAGCACCCGAGGCGGCGTATGAAGAATTCCTATGGCACACAGAACCGGCACTCGGTAGCAGTATTGGAAGTAGTAGTAGTAGTTGTAGCAGTAGTAGTGTCAGACTGGCAGCAGTAAAAGTATATGTAAAAGAAGTAAATGTTGTTTGGTAATGGTGATTTTAGAATAGCATTTATTTTGGTCATATTTATGGTGTAGTGATATGAGGTGAACTGTGTAACTTTTCTGGTGGAGGGTCTGTCACCTGCTTTTCTTCATGGAGATGTTATCACTTTGTCTGGAATGTCACAGTATGGCATTAAACCTTTCTGTCTTCATGGAGACCAAACCAGACCAAGTTACAGGCCAGATCTGTGGAGAGGCAACACAGTCAGTGTTCCTGTTTTTGTAGGTATTTTTGAGCTATAAAACCACCTGTAATTGAATAAATGTAAGGTAGATCTGTTTAATGTCATACTGTGCAACATTCTGGGCAGAGCAATGACATATCCATAGAGCAGACATGTCAAACTCAGGCCCGGGAGCCCAATTTGGCCTGTAATGTAATTATATTTGGCCAGCGAGATCATATCAAATATGTATTAGAGCTGACCCACCGGCTATAGAGAAATTATTTATTTAAAATGTGTTATTTTATTTTTATTTTATATTATGCTTGTTCTGGATTCAGTGTTTAAGCAAAACTATTATTAAACATTTATTATAGAAAATATTATAATATTATAAAGCTCGAAAGAAAGAGAAAAGAGGCAGATGTTGAAATTTTTCAATAAATATTCAGTTTGGCCCACAACTTAGTCCCAGTTTTTAATTTTGGCCCTCTGTGAATTTAAGTTTGACCTCCCTGCCATAGAGCATGAATGTATCCCCAGCTAAACAATTAACACCTTTAAGAAGCAAGGAAAAATAGCAGTAGTTTAATTGCAGTAGTGGCTTGGGGTGCATGATTAATTGCTATATAAATGTACCAAAATAAATAATGAATTGGGGGGGGGGGAGACCATAATATGGGTCCTTACAAACACAAACTGCAAATCTAATCCAATTTTGTTAGAAAAATCACAATGAGTCTTTCTTTCTTTCTTCAAAAATTACTCAGCCTTAGCGGTGCCATTATTGCCAGTTGCACCTCTGTGTGAAAAGTGGTGGTAAACTGCTGCTGTCCCACTGCCCTCGGCTCCTCTGTGTTTGTTTTTGTTTGAATATTTCTGTTCTTCTTTTGCGGGAGGAAGGGGGGAGGCACTGAGACTGCACCTGCACCACAATGGCCCCGGGACTGCCCCCTATACTCCTCTCCTTTGTCCTGCATGCTCCATAGACTTTGGGACAAATCATCACACTGAGCGCACACACATTCCTCCTCTCAGGTCTGTTCAGCCAGTTTGTATAGTCATTCATATCAGCACAATGAAGCCTGATTGTCAACCGGCCAACAGTCTTCTTAGGGCTAATTTCAAACGTTATTTAAGGGTCCTGTCTTACACAAAATGGATTCTTGTGAGCTTTAAAACATGTTAGAATGATGTTACCTCATCAAAGACTTACCTGGAGTTGTAATTTGTTTGAGTGACACTTTACTATTTGTCTGCCTACATCTCCAAAGCTCAAAAGTAGTGCTAGTTTTCAAGTAAACAGCTACTTTTTACTTTTTGTTCAGGACAGATTGGCAATTCCAGGGCTGAAATGCTCCAAATGATTCTAGTGAAAGTATACGGAATAAGAACTCTAAAGCTTAAATATGCAGGGTTTGTGTGTTAAACAAAACGTAACTCAGGGTATGTTTCTGATGAGGAAACAGCATTACAACAAAGATCAAATAGTGGTAATATGGGGCTTTTAACTGGAAAAATCATTTGTTATGTGGTCAAAGTGGATATACACAAGAAGGTAATAAAATTCAATAGGGAGCTTTTATATATTTCAAAGTGCATTCCAGTCCTTTGCTGTTCTGCCAAAAAGAAATATTTGTAAGGTTGGGTCATGTGTCGAACAGGTTTGTGCATATTTTAAAGAGTCAAATCTAAACATTGATATTGTATTTCTTGACGGCAATAAAAATGAGTAATAGTAGTAAATAATGTTAGAGCTACTTGTCATTATAATTAAATAATTACATTAAAGGTGTACTATGGAAGTTTTGTAGTGGGTATATGCCATCTGCTTGCCGCCTTGGAGATGTTATTGCTTGGCCCAGAATGTTCCACAGTTTGGCATTAAACCGCTGCCAGGCCAAGTTACAGGTCAGATCTATGGAGAGGCAAGCCCACTTTTTTCATGGTATTTTCGATATATAATTACATAAAGATAAGTAAAATAGATATAATTAGCATTTTGGAAACAGAAAATATGTGGTTGTGTAAGGACTAAACTTTGCCGTTTCTTTACGATTTTTTCATCGTCCGTAGCTATTGACAACAGGCTGCAAATATATGGAAAGCTGCATAACTCAACACAGATTCTCTTCAAAAACCAGACTGTCCAACCGCTAAAAAGCATAAAGTAATGGTCTAATGCCGAACATGACAGTGCATCAGAAGAATTATTAGGAAGGAACTGTGATTTCAGAGTTGTAAAAATGGATCAACACGCATGAAACATCTGTTATTTCTTGACACAGAGAAGAGGAAAAATCAATCATCTGTCTATTCATACAAGTGCACTCTCTCAGGCCTTGGTTATCTTATTGTTTCAACATAACTTTTATCTATTTCAGCATAAGTTTCAGTGGGCACTTCTGCCTTTCCTCCTTGTCAGGTTTGAGATACTATTCATCACGTCTCTCATTTGTCGCTCTGCTGACTCCTGGTTGAAAACAATGATTTCCATCTTCCCTTTTATGATGCATCATAATAAATGTCACCACAACAAAGTACGAAGTAAGCAAAGAGCACTTGGCATGTATGGGGTGTTGGGGAAAAACAGAAATTTTTTGAACTATGGCATCTTGAACGTGGGTGAATAAAGATTATTCAAGCATGAATCTTTAAATCCAATTTCATGTGGGTGAACGGGCAGAGAAAACAATTACAGCATACAGTAATAAAAGCTACAGTGTTTAATTTGTTGGCCAAAATATACTTCATTAAAAACATGTTTTTTTCTGTCTTTTTTGGTTGGATGGTTGTCTGAAAAACATTAATTTACTCCTTACTCTGGTCTGCATCTTCGCAAACCTGATTCCTGGCCTGGAACTTGACATGAAGGAGGGCCTTTTCCTGCTTGTTTCCACACAAATGTTGTTCCTTTGGCTAAAATCTTCCACAGTATGCCATAAACCTTATCTGTTTCCATGGAGAAAGTAACTAAATATGGTTTTATTTATTTCTTACTTTCTTCTGTTTCCACGGAATTATGCAGGTGACATGTGACATCCAGAAAGTACTTTTTAAAGCCTTTGAAATCGACGTAATATGTCTCCACTTCACTCTCCACTGTTTAAGCAGAGATGGAGAATACCTGAAAAATCCACACACAGAAAATCACTGTTAAAATTTTTTGTTCTTATGAAACTTAAACTTTTTGTGCACTGTAATCCAAAGCAAGAAAAAATCCGATGAAGGCTTTTTTTCCCGAAACATTATTTAAAAATAAAGGGGCTTTTGGATGTCGGCCATCTGAGTGTGTTGTGCATTTTTCACTTTTGTGTTACTGCTCCTTGCATTTGCACCTCTGCAGGAATTTTGGTGTACGTTTTCTGTTTCTTTTGATGAAACTTAAACTACCATCACTATATTTGTTCAAACCAGAATGCAGTAAATGTCTCTTTTTAGTTTCATCTGGTGCAAATGCAACTTTCTTAAGCCCGAGCATTATCTGGACATACACCCCACATGCACTGCCCAGATGTTCAGTGTTGTCCCGTCTCAAACTGCACTGCAATGGAGATAATCATGTTTAAATGCTCCCGTTTAAAGATAAATGAGCAATAGTCTGTAATGATGGCTTATTTCCCATCTGTCTATGCATCGCCGTGCAGCTGTGAAAGAAACGCACTGTTCTGAAACGCACTAAACAACTTCACAGCTCCCCATTAAAGGCTGTTACACAAAACCATTACAAACCAGCTACAAAAATCAAGTTAAAGGTGAAAAAAACAAAAATGCTCCAACCAAAACCAAATGTTGGCTACAGATAGATAGTATGGATGTGTTGTTTTGGTAACCACAACAGTATTCCCAGCTGTAACTGCGAGGCTTGTGGAGCAGATAGGAGCGTGTTGACTAAAAGAACCAGTGCATTGCAGGTTGATTGAAACCAGGCCCCAGAGATGCAGCTCGCCGGTTGCCTGGTGACTGAAAAAACTCTGCAGAGGGAAAATCAGAAAGGTTCCAGAGTGAAACAGAGAGGCCCAGTGGAACATCCCAACATTTGATATAGGAACTTCGCAGCTCATCGCAGCGTTGTGCCTGCAAATAATTCTGCTGGATTGAATGATGCTGGAATGATAAATTAAGCAGACGTTGCAATTTTAAGTAATAGTAGACACCAAATGGCAATCATTGAGTATACTGTATACTAGTATATAAATGGACATAACTAACCCTCTAACTGCCGCGTTTCATACAGGAAGTACGCATTCGCACGCTTCCAGCTCCATCCAATCTGTTTCCACTCAAATTTACATTGAAAAAGTTGTCACCCCGTACTCTGTAAATTCATCATTTTGGTCTTAAAATGTTCGTATTAACCTACTCTACATGATCCTGGTGTTTTTATTTCGCTTTTTTGTCCATAAATACGTAACTCTACTCTAAATCGCCCCAGTAACTGCTAACGTCATGAGCTTCATTTGAGCCGCACACTTCTTTATACAGTCTATGCTTAGAATTTGTTTTTTTTTTTGTTTTTTTGTTTGTTTGTTTGTTTGTTTGTTTTTTTGTTTTTGCTTTTTTGTTAATTTAATTCATAAAGTATAAAAAGACATCAACAGTGCCACAACATCAAACAGACAGGAAATGAATGAAAAGAATCAGAAAGAAGAGTAATCTTATCTTAAATCTGGTTTGTTTTTTTGTGTAATTGAAGAAGTCAATTGTTCTAGCCACACAAAGAAATCATCACAATAAAGGAACAGTCCAGAATTTTGGACATAGGACCTCATTTCCTAGTGAGCCAGAGTGTTAAATATTCCATCCAGTCCTTGTATTTGCAGAGGTCACTGGTGCTAGGCTAGCGCATGTCAATGGCCATAGTTAGTCTGCCACTAAAAACAGTCTTACAAACTCCACAGTGCACCTGAGGCAAAACAGTTATAACGCCAGACTGTTGATGTGAATGTCTGTGTCAATAGAATAATTTTAGAAGTAAAACCAGCCTTGCATTTGAAGGATTTATGTCTGAGCAACAGCAGCGAGTTGTACTTCCTGATAGAAAGCTTAGCAGCGGCGGACTGATATCACCTAGCACCTATCTTACTGGCAAAGTAAAATTCCGCTGCTGCTGAGAAAATAGTCCCTCAACATGCAACAATTCATGCGATGCAAGGTTAGTTTTATTTCAAACATTATTCTATCAACACAGACATTTACATCGACAGTCTGGCATTATAACTGTTTTGCCTCAGGTGTTTTGTGGAGTGGGTAAAACTGTTTTTAGTGGCAGGCTAACTATGGCCATTGACATGCGCTAGCCTAGCACCAGTGACCTCTGCAAATACAAGGACTGGATGGAATATTTAAAAAAGTGTCTCCACATGTCTCCAACACTCTGGCTCACTAGGAAATGAGGTCCTATGTCCAAAATTCCGGACTGTCCCTTTAATGTGTGAATTGACCTTTGGCAAAGTACAATGTTATTAATAGGAAAAGTTCTACAATTTGAAAACCACCAATTTAAATTAGATGCACACAGAGGACATATTTTGACCTCAAGAGCTGCTTGTGCAATATATCTAAACTGGGCCAAAACAAATTCTGCTCAAATACATGGGAAAATCGGGGTACAGGGCCTTTAACAACTGTCTTTTTGATGTCTGAACACGTAAATGATGGACAGGTGTATGCACAATAACACAGCGTCTGGATGAGCCCGGGGCATGCAGGTGTCACAGTTGTGTAAGCCCTTGACCCAGGTGCACGTGCTGTTTGATACGTGCCGGCCTCCTCACTACATTCCAATAATATTAAACTTGTGCTGCTCCACTGGCTTCACAGCACACGTCACACATCTGCTCACGGTGTCACCTGATACACACAGTTTCAGACGTTAGCCTTCTTTGACAGGATGAGACTGGTTTGTATGTGCTTTGAATTGAAAGTCTGTGTAATCCCTCAGTCCTCCTGGTAGGCTCCATTACAAAAGTAAATTTAATTCTGTCAACTGGACAAACCTTTTTGGAGTGAATGCATTACTGTTTTATGTCTGTCACTCCCTTAGCTCCTCCATTCAGACAGATATTAGGCACTGACTCACAGTAACCTGGCAACAAGCCTTTTGGATGAGTGGTGAAACATATTCACAAAACTTTTGTCCAATTCACAGAACAACATTTTCTTTTGAAAGTTTGAATTGGAAATGGTCAAAATGTGGCAAGATATGATACACTGCAAAAAGCAATGTGTAGGTCTGTTAAAATGACTTAAATCGAGAACATTTTACTTTACTACTTGAGTAGATTCAACTTGACAAGTAAAATTATCTACAGATGGAATAAGTGTGTTTTTCTTAATTCAAGCAACATTAGATTTTGTTTCTTATTTTAAGTAGAGTTGTTGTTTTTCTCATCTTACGTATAGCTAGATGTATTTTCATATTTCAGTCTTGTTCAGTTGGTAGATAATTTTACTTGTCAAATGAAATTTACACAAATCATGGTCAAACTTTCTTAATTCAAGTCATCTTAACTTGGCTAGAGTTTAGTTTTTGGAGTGTAATTAATTGGCGTGACTAGAAACAATTAATTGGTCCCGACACAGGGAGAGGTGAAAAGTAAGTAAAAGTAAAACACAAAAAAGTTATGACACACTCAAGGCGTCAAGTCACAACATTGTCTAAATTTTATCAGGCTAGCACAAAATAAATACATTGAGAGAGCAAAAAAACATCTGTAACGCCACATTGAAGCAGTGCGTGTTGGCTGGCACGCACACACAAACTCACACCTGAGAATGTGTGTGTATACAGCACTGCTGAAGGCTCATTCACATGCCTTCATGTTAGCACTCATGCATGCTAGCATCTGTGCACACATAACACAACGGTCATGAGAGGAAACCTAATCCAGCATGCATGCACATCCATAGGAACCTGCGCCACAGCAATAATCAACACAAATGAACACGCGCTTATAGAATTAGACCAAACTAAATGTGACATTCCAAGTTAAGGAAGCCCTTCCCCAATGTTGTCCAAGATGGAATCTGAGATGAGTGAGCTTTATCCAAGACCATCAATCTGGCCCCACAGCGACTGCCAGGAGAGGTCCCCCAATTCCATTTACACTGCACACTTCCTGTTATGGTCATGTTTTAATCAGCTATAGTGTTTAACTTGGAGGCTCACTGCAGGTGTCAGGACCTTTCCCTCATTTTGTTTAAGGACAGACTTTGCACTTAACTCCATCATTAATAAAGGAGGGGTCTTATCTGCATCAAGCTGAACTGAGGCGTATTTGTGTTATAGACTACTGCATTTTAAATTGTCCTAATAATAATAATAATAATAATAATAAAACAATATATGATAATGATCTAAAGTAGCTTAATGATAGAAATGACACCAGTGATTTCTTGAACTGATAGACTGCACCTCTTCTACTAAACATTTTTGGTGTCGGCTGGGAGTATTCACTTTATCACTCACTAAAAAAACACATAGGGCGGGGATAGGGGGTAGGTGAAAACAGTATCTTCTGAGCACTCAAGCCTAAAATCCAGGATTACAAAGACATACATGAATCTATCAAAATACAACTTTGAGGAACAGATTTATAGCATGATTAAATGCTCATAAAAGTGAAATTTGCTCTAAAATGAAGTCTTAATGCACTGACCCCAGCATTGTACAAATGATTACAAGCTTTCATTGACCTTTCAGCACAACCGACAGAACTTCCTATTTTTTCATTGTGTTAGCTCGAAGTTATCTAACATCTAGTACGTTTTCTCAGCTGTTATGAAGCAGGCGGTCCAAAACAAGCAAATTTAAAGCCTCAAACCAAGACAAATGATGAAGGGATTGCTGGAGTCTGGTTAGAGTTAGACATGCGGAAATGCTCTGCTTCTGCCTCGTCACGCCTAGGCCTTCAAACTGCCTGAGGTGCCCGTACTAAATATGCAGGACAAATGCTCACACAGGGAAGCTCAGGCTGACGTATGGAGCAGGCCTTTGATGCTAAAACAAATCATGCTGGCAGGTCGAAGCAAAACGGTCAAAACTGTAAAATCTGACGGGAAAGCAAGTGAACTTTGATCAAATATGGACACCTTTTTTTGAATCCTTTCCCACTGTGTAACTTTTAGTGTTATTTGCCTGTTGCCATGGAAATAGATATGCTTAATACCATACTGTGGAACATACCAGGCAAAGTAATAACATCTACATGGAAAGAAGATGATGGAGGACACTCAATCACAAAAGTTACACAGTGCACCGTTAATTAAACAAAAATACAATTTAAAAAGTGAATGTCAGTCTATTATTCCCAGTTGTTATAATGGGGTAATATATGTGGAAAGATTGGCAAACATTGTGTCTGCATCCTGTTATTAATTGGATTTTGTACTCGTCTATTTCAACACAGCTGCACATCTGGTCTGTTCCAAAAACCACAGACGGACTAGTAATCTTGTGGGCTCAAAATGACTGGTCAGTCAGAAGACATAATTTTAAGTCTAAAACAGGCACTGTCATCACCTCGTACAGTCCCTCTATGCTCCATTAAGATTAGGTTAGAACAGCTTTAGAATAGCTTGTATTTATAAATGTTTCCATATAGTTTTTAGGTATGGGATATGCAGCTTTCAACCATCGAAAAGTTTGCAGAATAGTACAATTCGATAGTAACTCAGTTGTTTGTCCACTGCTCCAAACTGTTGTGTCCTTGGGCAAGACACTTAACCCATCTTGCCCCCAGTGTCTGCGCACACTGGTGTATGAATGCGTGTGTGAATGAGTAAATGGTTTCTTGATGTAAAGCGCTTTGTGTGCCTTAGAATATAATATATTTTCATTGTACCAAATACAACAAAATTAAGTGCAGTCCTCGTTCAGTGCAAAAGCAGATAAGATAAGAGTCTCTATGGACATATATAAAAAAAAAAAAAACAGTACATAAAAACTTCACATACCCATACATATCCCAGCCGTACACATCCACATTTGTACATGCAAAACGTAAAAAAAAACTATGCTTTGACAGCAACATTTAGTGAAATAATGGCTGTTGGATAAAAACTGTTTTGTAGTCTGTTTGTCCTGGTTTTATGGACCTGTATCTCCTGCCTGATGGCAACAGTTCAAACAGTTTGTGACCAGGTTGGAAGGTGGAAAAGCGCGATATAAAAATGTGACCATTTATCAATAGTATGATACAAAGTAAGTTGAGTAAATATGTAAAACATATGCTAAAATAAAAATACTGGTTCTAAATGTCAAAAATATGCACACCCAAGTTGGAATGTATTGTACATAACAGGAGTTGGAAGATTCACAATTTCCACAAGATAAGACCAAGGATCCAAGAGAACAAGACAAGATGAGCTTTTAACATATTTTATAATATATAAATTGTGCTATTCAGTTTTCAACATTCTTGTCCTGCTTTTTGGATCTATAGGATTGAACTCACCTACAACTCACCTACTCTAACTCTTTTTTTTTTTTTTGGTCCAAACATTTTGTCTCACGAAATCTTGTTCCATCCCAAGTCTATGGTAGAGAAATTGCACTGCTGCGCCAAGAACACTGCCTGCTCATTTTTATTACGACATTAAAGTTTATAATACTCCCTACAACGAAAGCATGGCTTGGATGAACAATACTACAATGTGTTGAGCATTCACGTCTCTGGATACTGCACTGATACTAAATAAACTTGGTTCTGTGGCTACTTCATGTACTCTCCAACAGTTGTGAGAAAGTAGCGCTTCAGCCTGCCAAACAACACGCATTATTTTAGAGGGAGAAAATGCAAAACAAAATGAGGCATAAAAAAACTAACAAACTAATCATGTCTTTTCACTCTTTTTCTGAGCCACATTCTGAGTCCATTTCCTCGGCTGTTTCTTTAGTAATCTGCTCTTCATCACCATCATTAGTCCTTGTCATAGCACTAAGCACATAAGACCTCTACAACAAATCTCCAACCATCACTCTTGGGCCTCTCCGCAGACTTTTGCCCAGGATATAGCGCTAGTCTCTCTGGTTCTGTCTCTGCTGGCATCCCCATGTTATCTTTGGCTGCACTTTTTATTGGGTTTTCAAATAGTGCCTGTGTTGGGTACTGTTTTTGCTTAATGTACAGTACCAGTCAAAAGTTTGGGCACATTATCTCATCTGAGTGTTTTTGTTTTCTTTACCACCCTTTGCTTTGTCAAAAAATATTTAGTAGAGTTACTTAACTTTATTTTACTACATAATTCCTTATATCTTAGTCAAATTTGGTATTAAAAAAGTAAAAGTCAGTGAGGTCAAATTTTGAGTGAAGTCCCCAAGAAAAAATATTGAAAGACTCCTCAAACCTCAAAGCGCCACCTCAAACACTGATTTAAATGAATGACTTTATCTAGTAGTGAATTCCTATATTTCTGCTTCTTGTCTTGTTCAACTGTTTAGAGTTCAGGAGCAATATGTAGTTTTTCTTGTGGAGGGTTTGCCACCTGCTTGTCTTCATGGAGATGTCATTGCTTTACCTGGAATGTTCCTGTGTGTATTTACTATTCAATTGTAGGAGCTGTTCTTGCAAAATAAATAAATGAATAAACAGAAAACATAAAGAACATTATAACTGTGAGCCAGAGGTGGGACCAGGTCTTTGCTTTGCGAGTCTCAAGTAAGTCTCTGACCTCAAGTCCAAGTCAAATCCCAAGTCAAAGACGGGCAAGTCCAAGTCGAGTCTCGAGTCACTAGCTCATAAATCCAAGTCAAGTCCAAGTCGTCTGCTTTGAGTTTCAAGTCATTTCAAGTCTTTAAACCAAGCTTAGACTTTTGCAATTTATATGAATTTTAAACTAAATAGTTTTTTTTTTTTTTTTAAGTCATGGTATATTTATATATGAGTATTTATATTTGTTGAATTGTAGAAATGCACATTTTTCCTTTTTAAAAGTCTTGACAAGATCTTAATGTGAATCATTACGGTCAAAGTAGAATGAATTAAAATTTAAAAGTGCTTAATAACAGTTATTTCGTCATGTGTCTGCACTGAAATGGAAGGATCATGTTCTATGTAGTTCCGTCTATGTAGTTTTGCTGTAATGTACTATATAATACTGCAGTACATTTGAGGATACCATCTCAGTACTTCAATTACATCCAAAGTAACAAACAGAAGTGGAAGGGACATGTTCCAGTTTGTTCCTTTAAAATTCAGCACCGCATTTATCAACTGTAAAGAGAAAAATATATTACAAAACATTTTTTTTTTTAAGAGAAGCATCACATCTTCACAGGGCTAATCAGGTCCCTAGTCAGTGACCTTCAAGTCCAAGTCAAGTCCCAAGTTGTAGTCCATTTTATCAAGTCAAGTCTCAAGTCCAAAAATTAGTGACTCAAGTCTGACTCGAGTCGAAGTCACGACTTGCAAGTCCACAGACCTGACCTGTAGCTTGACCTGGTGGCATCATGTGCTTGTATGCACACAATGAAACGATATACAAAGTCATACCATCTCTGTGGAAAGAAGCAGGTGGAACAGCTTTAAACAGAAAAGAAACACTCAATATGACATTTTCAATATGAACTCTCCAGTGCCTTTAACTAAAAATACTACCTCAACATTACACGTATTCATGTATTCGGTGTATTTTCCAACTGTAGGCAAACCCACAGACTGTTCCAGGCTGTTCTTCCAACTGCTCTTTATCTCCAGCGCTCACAGCAAGAAATCACTTAAAGGAGGATCTGATGTTACCTTTCCCCTGCACATTTGGTTCTCTTTCTTCTGGGTTACAGATATTTCTTCTGGGCAGATACTTGAATCCACGAACATCTGCTATGTAGTTCAAACAGCAACCCCAGATTTTACACAGAAGTATAGAAAACGTCTGTTGCTTCTTGCACTTGTTCCAATAAACCAACACACATACTATCATACATATTTTCAACTCAACGAATCATTTTGGGTAACACCTTTTTCACAAGGGCAGTCCTTTCTTGTCATTCCATTTATATTGTGCAAAGAAAATAGGGCTTTTATTTTTCCTCGTCTGATTTGCCCTGAGCACTGAGGCTTTTGAGTGTGTGTAACCTGGCAGCCATTATCCCATTAACATGAGCACGGAGCCGCAGGAAGTTGGAGGTCAGGAGGAGTGAGGAGAGCCACATCAGAAAGCACGAGGAGGGAGGCCACAAAGCTCAGAATAAAGAAAGGATGTGAAAAGAAAGGAGTGAAGGAATAAAGAATTGCTTTTACATAAATAGGTGTTTTGCTTTTTTATGAAAATACTTCAGGACAATGTTTTTTGTGACTCTCTACTTTTCTCCACTCTGTGTAGCGCACAGTGCAGCAACAGGTAGAAAGTGTAAAAAACAAACAAACAAAAAACATGCAGTTATCCTCATCTATGTCATCAGAGGTATAATACTCCCTACAATGGAAGTATAGCTAGACTGTAACAATGCTATCACAATGTCTTGAGTGTTCATATCTCTGGTCCTGTACTGATGTAAATTATAAATAAATATTGCAACTCCAGTGTCTTGTGTCGTCTTCCAACTCCAACAACTAAGATTTTGAAGGGTTTTTTTTTTTTTTTTTTTTTTTTTTCTAATGATGCACATTAATTCAAACTGTTTATTCATTCATACTATACTTGAGATGTAACAATCCAAATCTCTCTGTACGATATTATCACGATATACATCTCACAGTACGATATTTATTGCAATATTTTTGAGAGGCTGATATAACTGTA
Organism: Boleophthalmus pectinirostris; assembly: GCF_026225935.1. Classification (NCBI taxonomy): domain Eukaryota; kingdom Metazoa; phylum Chordata; class Actinopteri; order Gobiiformes; family Gobiidae; genus Boleophthalmus; species Boleophthalmus pectinirostris. The sequence goes on along the minus strand of NW_026571299.1, from coordinate 19,289,127 downwards.
GATAGGACACACTTCACTTCTGCTTTTAAAATACCTTGACAAAATTTTGTTGTGAATTATTTCTGGCATAATCCCTTGAGTTCAAGTAAAAAACATATATCTTCAAGTTGTGTGCACTGAAATGAATCATGGGATATGTAGTTCCCGATGTTCATAAGCTGTTGTTACTATAAAACCATGCATTTAAGCAAAGGAACTTGTGATTCGATATATTGTGATAGTCCATGATATTACTGTGAGACATCTGAAGAAACGATATCACAATACTTTGCTTACTATAACACCCCTATACTATACTGTTTATTATTTATAGTTTTTAAGACATGTCTTTATGAAATTTAACAAAAGAAAGTACACTTTCATCAAAAATTCTTCCAGTTATTTATTGCAGTTCAAGTTGTGCAAGTCCAATGAAGAGCTTGAAATGGTACAAAGGTAAATATTGAAGAGGCCAGAGGCTAAAAAAAAAGATAAAAGATACAAAACACAAGTCCAAGCTCTGCCAAAACTACCTCAGGAAAAATGAACAAGATGGTAAGCTTGAAAACATGGAGTGTCCAGCACAGTGTCCAGACTTAAACCCCATCGAGCTGGTTTTGGGATGAACTGGACAGAAGAATGACCTACAGGTGCCACACATTTATGGCAACTTCTGCAACAGACTTGGGAAGAACTTTCTGGAGAATATTTGATTTTATTGTTCAGCTGTTGTATCTGCCAAAGGTGGACACTTTCATGAATCAAAAGTTTCGAATATGTTTTGGTCAACAGTAAAAAGTAAATAGTAAAAAATTGGGAAAAGTGTGGTGTTCTAAAACTTTTGACTTTAAAGAACCTCCCTAATAAACAACTCTCCATCTTGAGCTACTGAAAAGTATTCTGCAACATGTGTAACCTAAATGTGCAGAAATGTACGGTTACTGCATGTACTTTTATTGCAAGGTAAAAACTCCCTGCAAAACCATAAACCAATTCTGAACCATATGACCTTAAGTATAAAATAATTATGATCTGATGTTATTATAAATTATTTTATAGTATCACTACACGGTAATTAATGAGGTAACTAGATTTTATCACTTGTGTGTTTTAGGTAGCACAAATCACAAACTCCAAAAGCTCTGAGCAAGATAAAATAATGTGTGAAAACTACTTGTAATACCATGGGCCAATCCTGAATGACCCATAATACAAGTCCTTAGAAGCAATATGGGAAAAAAAATGTTTGTCTTAGTTTGAAAGATTTTTTGAAGGATTTTTAATCATTTTTACTTCGACCTTTCTCTTACATTCTTTTGAACAAACTCCGGACGGCCCACAGCGTGCATACCATTACCACTGTCCTGAGCGCGCTTTGAAAACTCTTTACTACACGGAGGCCCTGCCAAGCTGGATTTGGCCCGGCGTTGGAATACTCTCCACTCCGAAAGTCAGCCCACCGCTTTGAACCCTCCGAATAATAGACCCCTCAGCGCACTTCATTATAACATGCTAATTTCCATTATGATTGATTAAAGCAAGCTGCTCTTCTTCTCTGGCCTGCACTAACCCTGAGAGCACACAGCGGGGCACATCTATAGGCTTATGCAAAAATACCCCCCTCTTTTACCCCAAACTTTCTCTCCTCTCCTCTCCTCTCCTATTCTACCCCAACATCTCTCCCTCTTTCTCTTTCCTCTCTACCCCAACTCCTTCTCTCTCTTTCTCTCTCTCCTCTCTACCCCAATCTCCATCTCTCCCTCCTCTCTATCCCAACCTCCATTGCTCTCTCTCTTCTTTCTACCCCAACCTCCGTTTCTCTTTCTTTCTCTCCCTCTCTGTCTTTCTCTCTCTCTCTCTCTCTCTTTCTACCCCAACCTTCCTCCCTCTCTCTTCCTCTTTCCTCTTTAGCCCAAACTCTCTCTCTCTCTCTACCTCAACCTCCCTCCCTCTCCCCCTTTCTCTTTCCTCTTTAACCCAACTCCTTCTCTCTCTTTCTCTCTCTCCTCTCTATCCCAACCTCCATCGCTCTCTCTCTTTCTCTCCCTCTCTGTCTCTCTCTCCTCTCATCCCTCAATATCTCTCTCACTTTCTCTCTCTCTTTCGACCCCAACCTTCCTCCCTCTCTCCTCCCTCTCTCCTCTCTATTCAAACCTCCATCACTCTCTTTCTCTCTCTCCTCTCTACCCTAACCTCCCCCTCTCTTTTTCTTTCTCTGTCTCCGTCTCTCTCTCTCCTCTCTACCGCAACCTCCATCCCTCTCTTTCTTTTCTCTCTCTACTCTATACCCCAACCTCTCTCTCTCCTCTCTGCTCCAACCTCCATCTCTCTCTTTCTCTCTCTACTCCAACCTTTCGCTCTCTCCTCTGTACCCCAGCCTCCCTCCCTGCTTCCCTCTCTCTCTTTCTCTTTTCTCTCTACTACCCCAAACTCTCTCTCTCTTTCCCTTTACCCTCTCTCTCTTTCTCTCTCCTCTGTACCCCAACCTCCCTCTCTCACTCCTCTCCTCTCTGTTGTTTTTTTTCTTCCTTCTCTATCTCCACCAACTTCCATCCCTCACTCTCCTGTCCCGTGCATTCAGGGGATCTTTTCACAAGCTCTCTATTCAAGCGGAGGGAAAGGGGCTTTAGAGCCAGCAGCTGTGTCCGTCCTTTCTCCGAGCAGGTAGTGTTGGCTGGGAGCGCTCTGCATGAGTGAGCCCCCTCTGCTTTCTCCTCAGCCTTCCTCCATTCAAACGCTCTGTGTAGCCTCCACTATTCAACCAAGCCATACTTTGTCAGGGGGAAAAAGACTAAGGAAGGGGAAAAAAGTGGGTAAGGATTGGGTCTTTTTGTCTCTTTGTGTCCCTTGCCAGCGCTTCAAAAAAAAAAAAAAAAAAGAAAAAAAGAAAAGAAAGCTAGTCCTAATGAGCTTTGGCGAAAGGCAAAAAGGTTTGATTAATACAAGTTCATTCTGAGCTCTGATGGAATGTCAGCCCCAAGCTCGTTAGCCTACCGGGTGGCGTAGGAGTTTTTAAGTGTGGTGTTTTGCAAATCTTAACATGACTATAAAGGTTCCTGTTCCTGAATTTGAATGACTTAACCATTGTCAAGTTTTCAATTGGGGGGAGTTTTTGCAAAGTTTTGCTATTCCCAGGGACAGGCGAAACCACACATGCACACAAACACAGTCGTTGCAGGAGCAGTTAACTCAGCCGCTAATTGACGTTTCTCCACAGTTAATGGTACGTTTAAGATAATGTAATGATGCTGGGTGAGTTGCTCGTAAACATACACAACGCACACAGGGGGGGCTGGCCATCTGGTTCTTTGCAGCAGTAAAATGGGTATCCAGTTGCTAGAAATGAATTAAATTTTCCACCTTTAGGTAGTGCGCCATTGAAGGTCTAATTGAATTTGGAGCGGTGGACCGGACTGATTTAGCAGGCTAATTAAAGCAGTATAGGGAGAGGCTGCGAGCTGGAGCATAACTAAGCGTGAAATTGGGCTAGTCAAAAGGTAGGTGTGGTGTTTTTACTGTATATGATCCAGATTTAAATGGAGTGATTTAACAAGCTCAGTGGTAAAAGCTTGTAGCAGTTTCAAAAGTTGTGGTATCTGGACTTCTGCTCCTGCTCACCAATGGGCAGTTTTATATCTGATTCCGTAATGGGTAGATTATTTATATATCAGATTATTTAAAGGGCCCATACCATGCTATTTTCTGATCTTTGTTATAATGTTGTTTCCTCATCAAAAACATATCTGGAGTTGTGTTTTTAAACCCCATACACCTTCACTAGAATCATTTGGATAATTTCAGGCCTGGACTTGCAGATCTCTACTGAACAAAAGGTCAAAACTACAGCTTCATGACATCACAAGGTGGAACAGAGTATTTTGAAATATGGACTTGACTTGATAAAATGGAGTAAGACTTGACTTAGATTTGAAGGTCAGTGACTTGGGACGTGACTCTGACTTGAGGCCTGTGACTTGAGAAGACTGGAGAAGCACTTTTAAATCTGAATTCTTTCTATTCTGTCCGCAATGATTCACACTCTTCTTGTCAAAGCATTTAAAAAGAAAAAAATTACATTTCTACAACTCTTACTGTATATACTCTCATATATAAATACACTATATATATTTTTTTAAGTAAAATTTATCTTAAAATCATACAAATTGCTAAAATCTAAGCTATATTTGGTACTTTGCTTTAAAATCTTGAAATGACTTGGAACTCAAAGCAGACGACTTGGACTTGACTTGGACATATGGGCCAGTGACTTCGACATGGACTTGCCTGCATTTCATTTGGGACTTGACTCGGACTTGCGGTCAAAGACTTGGGACTTACATGAGACTTGCAAAACAAAGACTTAATCCCGCCTCTGCAGACTAATAATGCAGGATTACTCAAACATGTGTGAATGAAACTCAACTCCAGGTATGTTTATGATGAGGTAAATACTGTACATTCTAACAACGTTTAAAGCTCAGAAGAGTCAATTTTGTGCAATATACGACCTTAAAAAAAACTGTGGGAGGAGGTAATAAACTGTTACCCACGATCTGTTTCTTGCTGTTAAAATCCCCTTGGCCTTGCTTGTATTCACATGAATGATATATACATTTTCACCCATGGCGTTCAGCTCCAGTTAGATGAAGCTCACAGAGGCCAGTAGTTATGGGGAGAATATGAAGTCATACTAGGAATAGAAATGTATTTACAAACTGGTGAGGTAAAAACACCTGGATCATGTAGAATGAATGAATGAAGAAACTAATTTTAAGACCAAAAGGATGATGAGGCAGTTCAGCAGTTACAGAGACAGGGCTGACAATTTTCCAGTATAAAGGGTTAGCTCTGTCCACTTATATATACAATCTACAGTATGTTCCAGACCCACACACCTTTGTTTTATCAAGTTTTATCATTCTGGCTGGCTAGGCTAAACATCTATATTCACAACTGATTCAATTTGTAGAAGCACAGATCCCAGAGGTCTGATTTTGACCAAAAAAAAGTTCTGCTTTTATAATCTGTGTTGGGAAAATAAGCACAATTTTTTACACAAACCAAAAAAAAAATGCAGTTTATAGTGATCTAAATTAGGTTATCTGCATGGTTTCCACTAAGCTCTGACTCAACTTTTATTTAGTTCACATTAGTTCCAGGCATGAAAGGCAGGGCATAATAAAAAATATGAATTATTATATGAACAACATTGGGAAAATATTTCTACAGCGATTTACAGTGAACCGTAACAATAATACAGTGACTAATGCTACAACAAATTATGTGTGGATGTGGGTATTTCTGGCTTAAACATGAGCCTGGATGAGCCTGATTTGAGCCTGTAGGCTAGGTTCGGTTTCAGTTTTTTGACTTATGGTTTAAAACAGTTTGGACCTGTATTTAGAACATGTCAAGTCTGTGTCTATTTTATGAGTTGTATGTATGAAAAACTAGTATCAAAACTGGATACTCGTTTGAGCAGGACACTAAACAAGTCACATTTACAGGACAGAAATGAGCCTTTCCTGAATAGTTTTAGAATGATCCTGAGCTTTATTATCAGAAGAAGTATAAGACCATATAGACTAGTACACACCCATGGAACACTGTGGAACATATATGGAACGACCAGTGTTTACATACATATAACACTACATGGTAATATAAAACAAAGTACCACAATTTAATGTTGCAAATCACATTTGATTGTCTAAATAAAGAGTATTTGTTAGTATCAAAATCCAGTTTAACATTTTAGTATCGTATCAACACTACCATGTCTAATCCCTCAGTTGTCCAGGTAGGATCCATAGCAAAAGAAAAATTCAATTCTGTCAACTGACAAAACTTTTGTGAGTGAAGCCACTGTGCAGCTCATCCAAACAGCTTCTTCAGTTCTGGTCAGATTGCTGGAGGACCTTGTCTTATATCTGCCTGAAGGTAGGAACTAACTACACTGAAACTACTCTGAAACTAATATGCCTACTTGTTTACAGTTTCTGTTTGTTAGCTAGATATGTTTGAATGTTTGAGCTACACTGAAGATTGAAGTGTGAACTGTGCCTATGACTCAGTGTAGTTCAATTGAAGAAGCTGCTTGGATGAGTTACAAAACAAAATGTCTTCACTCAAAAAAGTTGCACAATTGAATTTTTCTTTTGCTACAGATTGCTGGCGCCACCTAGTGCCTCTGTTCAATTTAATTTCTCTCCAGGGACTAGGTCAGGAATCAGAATACACTAGATGGTTTACAAGAACCCCAGAAGTTGTAGACTTCGCACCGGCCAATCAGTGAAGACTTGTGAAGCCATGACTGGGTCCCTTTTTGTGGTACAGCATAACAGTAAACAAAGTAGTCAAGATGGATGTAGATGAAGCCATACATTCTGTGCAACAGTTCCAGAGATCAAGGATTTAAAGCCGGAATAAAGAGAATGTTTTTTCAAAGGGAAAGACGTTATTGCCCGTTATTCTTACAGGATTTGGGAAAAGCTTAATATACCAGTTAGACCAGTTATTGGAGCACGACCAAATAGCAGCAATTGGTTAAATTAAAAAAGTACCCGCCTACCGTCAAGCAAACAAATCCTAATGCTGTGAGGTCAGACAGTTTCCACGAAGTGAAATCAAGATAGACCACACTACTACATTCTAAATATTCACAAAACAATACTACAGATTTACAGCAGTTGGGGCAACGGGTTCGCTTATTGGCACGGTGATAATTATATTCGATGAAACAAAAGTCATTTTCTTAAGACGCTATAGCAACAAAGGTGTACGAACAAAAGCTTGAATAAGATCTTTCTCTGCCCAAAACACTGCATTCACACTGGAAGGCCTGAAACAAAGACCTCTGGCAGACAAAAAGAACATTTGGCTGTGGCACTGAAGTCACCTTTCAAAGAGCCAAACAAGCACATTCCTCACTTTGCACCCAACAAAAACTGTTCCAGGCCATTGCTTCTTTAATGAAATATCCTATTGACGAGGCCTATTAAAACAACCATTGCCAAACACACAAAAGAGAGCCTGCCTTCTCCACCCGCCTGTCAGTGAATCCACAAAATCAACAAGAAACTTTGTCTGCGATGAGGTGAGGATGTGAGCGATGTGGACACAAGTAAACACCTGTTGAAAACAAATGGAAACCGGAGTGCTACCTTGAGTCTATACTTTCAACAATGCATGCCTTCACAGAGTACATGACAGGTAAGCCAAACATGGTCGTCTCAAGCCCCGCCCAGCTCGTGATGGGACAGGTTAGGGAGGGGCGTGTCCATCATCGGCTGCCGTTGGGTCCGGGCTGTGTGACTTTGGCCTCCTGACAGGAACTTGGCACGGACCTGCTTGACTCACTCTGCCCATTAGACAAACGGTGATGAGTAATGTCAATATTAGCCCACACATTCAGGATTGACATATTCAAAATAATTCAAAGTAGAGAATGGGAGCTTGTTTGGACACCTGTGGCGGCCATCATAGACAGTTGGGTGGTTGTAGGTGGTAAGATGGTAAGTATGTTAGTTTTGGAGTTTTAAAGTTCAAACATTATAAGTGTGTTAAGGTTTGTGGAAAAAAAAAAGAAAAAAAAAAAAGGAAAAGTGAAAGGAAGATAAAGACTGGATTTTTTTTTTTTTTTTTTATGTTTATCAGCAGAAATTCTATGGAATCTAGGGAGGCCAAAAAAATATAAAAATATATATATACTAGCAAAAAGGATGCACTTTGCAAAAGGTCTCACCTAAGTCTCAACAAACATTTACCAACCAGAACCAAGCGCTTTGACAAAACTTTACTGGAGCCGTATTTTATTTTATTTTATTAACCAATCAGAGAGACTCATCCTTTGTTTATGTCATAAACAAACACGTTTTTGTTGCTAAAAATACATCAAAAACACGCATACATTCTTACTTGAGGTTGGGCTTGCCTTCCCCAGATGTGTCCCATAACCACTTGGTTGCTTGTTTCCATGGAGATAGAAAAGTTGATTGGAGAATGTGAGGCAAAACAATAACATATTTATCATGGAGATTAACAGGTGGAGGTTTCTCTACCAGAAGAGTTACACACAAAAAATGCACCATTAAATTACTTACGTTCTACTATTTGGTTATTTCAGATCATGTTTTTTTTATTTATTTATTTTTTTTATTGTACATTTGGAATCATTTTCAGAGGGATAATTCTGCTACATGGTGAGGTTTCAATATTATCGTTTATCGTCTATATTTCCTTGAGCTATACATCGGTGTAGCACAGCACTTGTTGTGGGCAGAAGTGGTCAAACCGATGCTGTTTCCTATTAGCGAGGTATGGCCACGCTCCTGCACACCCGTTAGCCATCTTGTCTTGTCTCATGATGAGTTGGCTGCGTTTCTCTCTCTCCACTTTATAGTTGATGCATGTCTGGAGCAGATGGTTTGTTATCTTTGAAGATTCCACTTAGACCAGCGTGAGGAATCGCTCCAGGCCTCAAGCATCAATCCCACCACCTATTTCATATTTGCTAACATTTTTTGTGCTACTGCAACCACTATCATCTGCTTTTTGATTTTGATTTTTTATGATGATGATGATGATGATGATGATGATGATGATGATGATTATTATTATTATTATTATTATTATTAAAACAAATGT